>NC_086178.1:113938725-114028725 GCF_023053635.1 Elgaria multicarinata webbii
CACTCTGGGAGGATCGAGAAGAGATCCTGGCCCTCCTCTGTGTGACAACCTTTTAAGTATTTGAAGAGTGTTATCATGTCTCCCCTCAATCTTCTCTTCTCCAGGCTAAACATGCCCAGTTCTTTCAGTCTCTCTTCATAGGGCTTTGTTTCTAGACCCCTGATCATCCTGGTTGCCCTCCTCTGAACACGCTCCAGCTTGTCTGCATCCTCCTCCACTGTAGCATTAATCTAGGCAGTCCCAAGCACAGGCGTAGGCCAGATCTGCACTAAGCAGGATATAGCACTATGAAAGCGGTATATAAGAGGCAGGAGCCACACTAATGCTTTATATAATTATTATTATCATCTCTCACTCATGGCAGTTTTTCTAGACAGACATGACAGGCATTTTATACTTTGCATGGTTTTAATTTTTGTGAACCGCCCAGTGAGCTTTGGCTATTGGCGGTATAAAAATTGCAATAAATACATGCCAAGTCATGCTGTCTTTTACAGATTCAGGAATTTCCTGACATTTGAGCATGTTTTAATTATGACTGCTTTCTGGATTTTGGTGTGGATGTATTTTGGTAGGCCCAGTTTCTGAAGGTTTTCTGTAAAATGTTTTGATGTGATGCCGGTGACGGATGTGACTAATGGAATAATTGCAACCTTTTCCTGTTGTCATAGTTCTCTAACTTCCATTGTCAATGGTGTATATTTTTCTCTCTTTTCTTCTTCCTTTTTTACAACATTTTTGTCATTAGGTATTGCTATGCCGACGAGGTAGGTGGTTTTTTGGTTTTTTGGTTTTGTCTGTAATTGTTATGTCTGGTCAGTTGCAAGGTATTGTCCTGTCCATATGAATTGTTCTGTCCCAGTATATTTTATGATCTGCATTTTCCAAGATTGTGTCGGCTGAGTATGTATATAAGGTTGAATTTGATGGCCAGTTGTTGAATTGTTTTTGCAGCTGAATTGTGTCTGTCTGTATAGCTCATTCCTGCCAGAATTTTATATCCTCCTGTTTATTGTTTGTTGTTTCTTGAAATTGATGGCATTTCCTGCATAGGTCTATTGTTACGTTGTTATCTTTTATGTTGTGTTTTTGGTAGTTCCTGGTTGCTATAACTTGATCCTGTGTAGCTATTAGGAATCCTTCTGATTCTGAAAATGGCTCACCCTTCCTGAGCCATTCGTATGATAGTTCTTTGTTTATTTGCGGGTTCTGTATTATGTTGTACTGCTTCCCATGGAGTGCTTTTTGTGCCTATTTTCCTTTTTCTCTGTGAGTGAGAGTGGTCATGTTTGGTCTTCATTTTGTAGCATTAGGTTGGGTGAGGTGTAGTTTTTATCTGCTTTTACTATGACTTTATGGATAGGGGTGTTTTTAGGGTGGAAGAATTCTCTGAGTGATTTTATCTGTTTAGCATGGATTGTGTTGATGTCCAGCAGACCACGTCCTCCTTCTTTCCTGCTGATTGCTATTCTTTCAATGCATGAGTTGGGATGGAGCAGGCGGTGTTTTGTGAGATCGGCGCAATTGAGTCTGTTTATTTCTTTGTGTTCAGTGCGTGACCAGTGTATGATTCCAAATGAGTTTGTGAGGATGGGTATTGCGTAGGTGTTGATGGCTTTGTAAATGTTTAAAACTCAATTTATGCTGTTAAATGCCTGGGAGAAGTCTTGACCTGGCACCAAAAAGATAACAATGTTGGCGCCAGGCAAGCCTCGTTGGGGGAGATTGGTCTATAATTGGGGAGCCACCACTGAAAAGGCCCTCTCCCTTGTTGCCATCCTCTGAGCTTCCCTCAGAGTAGGCACTTGGAGGAGGACCTTAAATGTTGAGCGTAATGTCTGGGTAGATTTATGTCAGGAGAGAACATTTGCCACAGGCCTATAGTTATTAAGATTTTACGGGTATTAAAGTGCACTGACAACTGTTGGGGCTCATGACACATACCATATACTGCTTTCATACCACTTTCATAGTGCTATATCCTGCTTGGTGTAGATCTGGCCTTAGTCTCAAACTTCCTTGTGGTCCACTTGCTTTTTTTTTTTAGGGTTTGCACTTGATTGGTTTTAAAGTAGATCCACAGTCAGGACTTTCTAGATTCCCCCCCAGTGATGCTTCCAAGTTAGGGCCAATAGAATGATGAGGATGTGGGTGGAGAAAATGTGGACAGGGTACTAACCCTGATGTATGTATGCATTCATATGCAGTTCCTCAGCAGAGGGTGTTCCTTATGTCCTGCCACTATTGCTGGCAAATTTGACAGGAACACAAGGGAGGGCCTTCTTGGTGGTTGCTCCTAGGCTCTGGAACGCTCTGCCAAGATAGGGCCTAGCTCCGTCTATGTTTTCCTTCTGCCAGCAGGCAAAGACATCCTCACTCAGATAAGCTTTTGGCTCTTAAGCCGATGCGTGCTGAAGTAAGTTTCAACTAGTGGGTACTATGTATTTTCTTTTTATTGTTGTGTTTTTAATTGATTTGTTTTATGTTTTAATTATACATTGAATTGTTTTACATTGTATTGTCAGTATTTTATTATTGTTAGCCGCCTTGAGTACTATTTTAGTGGAAATGTGGGATCTAAATATAAATGAATGAATGAATGCATCATGCATTCATAAGCTGCCTCTCTGCCCAAAGGCACCCAAGATATATAAACAATAATAAAACTAGTGATGAATCTCATTCAATATTTTCACCATACTTGCCTTTGGTGAATTGAGTTGTTGTGAGCTGTGCTTGTGGTAAAGCAATCCCATAGCTTCTGGCCTCACCTCAACCAGTATTCAGCCTACATTTTACTCACAGCCTCTGCATCATCAAAGAGACACTGGGGACTTTTAAAGACATGCAGAATTTTAGTTCCCCCAAAGTAAACTAACACTTGCAAGAGAGCTTCGGGTGTTTTCTTTTTTGCAATGTTGCTTGTACATAACTGGAAGAAGCAGTGGTGCCTTCTCAATCCCTAATTAGAGCTCAGGGTTCTTTCTGTGGGCTGAAACCTAAAACGAGTGCCCACACTCGGAATCACTGTCTCACATAATGCACATTCGCTAGAAATCCATGCCTATGGGCTGACCAGAAATGAAGGCACTACCTCGCAGGGTTGTTTTGAGGATAATTGGGGTTGAAAATTATGTATGTTGCACTGAGCAATTTGGAAGAGAAGGAGGATCAACATGTATTAAAATCAAAAATGTTTGAGCCCCTGGCTCAAAACATTTGTTCCTTTTTTGAGTGGCTCCAGTACATTTTTTCCCATCAAAAATATTTGTGGGCAGAATGCAGAAACCCATCTCTCTGCTGTTATTATAATTATTTATTATTTATTACATTTGTTTACTGCCCCATAGCCAAAGCTTTCTGGGTGGTTTACATAGGATAAAAACACTCAAAAACAACTTACAAAAATTTAACATTGCAAAAACATAGCGAAGACAATTTAAAACTACAAAAACATACAAAAACAATCCCAGGCTATTCTGCCACAACAATTCACATACATGCATGCACAACTCCCACATCCATCACTGGGGCAGTGATAATAGTGGCTGCCCCAAGTGCACATAGCTGACGAAGAGAAAGAGAGATATTTCGGGGTGGGGGCGGAAATGAGGATCAGCTCCTCTCTGTGCCCCTTTGGTTGGAGAAAGTCACAGCCTAAATTCTATCTGCAGTAGTCCTGGTTCTGGGCATAACAATTATATCATGAGACAGAATATGCTTTGTGGCACTTTAGTCCCCCATTGTACTTCACTTCCTTAGCATAAATGACTGACTTATTCACCCTCCCAGCGGTCTAACAATATCAGTTGCAACTATAAGGCCCCGTAGGTACAAGGCCACCTTCTGTCGGTATAAGAACATGCAAGCGACACAGAACTGTTCTCTGGAACAGTTCTGGAGGTCACTTCTGATTCCTAGCAAAAGGCAGAGGTGAAAACGTAATTCATTTAAGCATAGTCTGGGGGTACCCATTTGGTTAGACCATCATTTAACTAAGTCCGGACTTCTGGAACTCATCATAGGGCTTTCCTGGTGGTGGGACTCCACATGTTAAAGGAAGCCGGATTCCAGCTGAACATCAGGAAAAACTTCCTGACTGTTAGAGCAGTACGACAATGGAATCCGTTACCTAGGGAGGTTGTGGGCTCTCCCACACTCGAGGCCTTCAAGAGGCAGCTGGACAACCATCTGTCAGGGATGCTTTAGGGTGGATTCCTGCATTGAGCAGGGGGTTGGACTCGATGGCCTTGTAGGCCCCTTCCAACTCTGCTGTTCTATGATTCTATGATTCTATGTGGAAAGTTCTCCCCCTAGAGGTTAAACAGAACATTGGTCAGCTTTCAGTACTTTTTCGGCAAGTCTTTTGATTAGATGGTTGGGCCTATTCATTAGAGCAGGGATGCACAACCTTTTTGGCCCTGAGGGCTGCATGTGATATTGGCTTGGGGGCCAGGGACTACACACACATGTACACAAGTATGTGCACACACAGACACACACTTATATATATATATATTGAATGATATATCAATTTTTTTATACTGACTGGTTATCATGCATTTTTATTGGCTTTCTTGGTTTAAATGACATATTGGCCCTGTTCAGAAGACACCTTAAACCACGGTGGTTAAGGCTTTTTTCTTAACAAAAAAAGCCTTAACCACCGTGGTTTAAGGTGTCTTCTGAACAGGCGCATTATGTATTGTGGCCCATGCATGACTCATTTGGTGACGAAAGGCAGGATATAAATTTTTATAGATACATACACATGTACAAACCAATTATTAACAGAGTGATAAAACAGCAAGATATGCACAGCACTACTGTCAGAAACATGTTCCATTGAGCTCAATTACCTAACCCTGGAAAGCTGATGGACTGGTTGTACTAGAGAATTCACATAAACCATCATTCTCCATTGTCCAGTCCCAGCCTCTGGCTGTTTACAGGAAGGGGAATTCCAGAGTTATTAGGAGGCAGCCTTTCAAACAGCTGTTTAATTTCTCCATCTTAAGAAAAATATTGTACAACAGTAGTGATGTTATGGACAATAAGTATAGTGGCAGAGAGTTCCACAGTTTAACTCTCTATTAGGTGAAAAAGGTGTTTTATTTTGGTTTGCTTCATTAGAATAAAAGTGTTGGAAAGAACCTCAAAGAATATCCAGTCCAATCACATGCTGATGTAGGAAATCCATAACTGTAGCATACCTGATAGTGTTTTGCTCTAAAATAATTCAGTTTGGTTCCTTGGTGACTTTTTTTAATGTCAAAAATAAGCCACAAGTCAGGATAATGCCACTGAAACCAGATGGGGAAAAATCTAAGTTGTGCAGAAAATGAATGGACACAAAATAATAATCCCAGTCCTAATGTGTTCTGGGATAGCCCTTTGGCATAGCCCCTGAGGAATTTTGATTATTATTTTTGTATCAAGATATATTCTGTATACAGCTTTGTCTCCCTTACTTCATATAAATAGTAAAACAACCATTTCCAATTTATGCTTCCCAATCATAATCTATTTAAAATTGTACATAATTCAATAAAGTTGCAGCTATAACAACTACAATGATATTCAAAGCTTTAGCTGTGCTATTAGTCCCCTTTAAACATTTAGTTGGGGAACAACAATAATAGCAACAATAATTAATAACAATAATTTTACCTCCTTTGCCAAGCAGAAAGTAATGCCGCTCCCTCCCCTACTGGAGATCTTTGTCCCCCCCCCCTCCTCTGCATCCGAGCTGAACTGTGGGCATCGTGCATCATAACCACGTCCTTCTATCAAGTGTGGACTAAGAACAATCTCCATTAGCTGACAGGCAGGCAGGGTGATAAATGCCCCCGACGAAGGGGAAGGAATTGCGTAAAATAAAGAAGCATGTTCCAACAAGTCTTGTCAAAATTGTATTGATTTAATCATCTGCAGAAATACACATTCCTGGCTACTGTAGCGTGCACCGTGGGTGCAGTTTAGAGCGGCAGGCAGGCAGGCACTCCACGCTCGCCCTCCCTCATTGGGTCCGAAGGTGATGAAGTGCAAGACAAACTGCCTTCTAATTCCTTTTAAAAAATGTTGGATCTCAAAGAGCTATCTTTTCCCGCCTCACTTTGCATTTTATTTTATTTAGGGCTTAAAACAAACCAGGAAGCCAGTGACTGTTTTGATACACATTGTGCTCTTGGTTAAATATCACATTTTTTACTTATTGACCCATTTTAATGGCCAACAAAGCACCCAGGGAGTCCACTTGGAGTTAAATCCCTGTTTTCTAGGGTTTACCCCGAAACATAATTCATCCAACCCCCAGGTAAAAGTAATTATTTCCTTCTCCTGATACCAACCTCACTGCGCTGAGAATGGTTAGGAGGAAGAGTTCTTGGGGATTGTTGCCTTCCCTCTGTGTAGCAGGCAGGAACCCACAAGGCTTGTAAAAAGGGAGCTTTTAGGAAAGAGTTTAATTTAAAAGCGGGGGTGGTGGTGATGTTCTAAATAAAGGAGTGAGACCACCTGACAAACAATTCCTGGCTTCCAGTCAAACCCCCTTTGGCATAAATCATCTGATTAGATCTCCCTATATGATTTCAAAGCTGCCAATATTCTCTGGCCATTGTGAAAGGTGAGCTGCAAGCAACACAAGGTGACAGTGGGATGCCAACTGGCTCGTTCCCAAGTCCTTTCCCACTTTGCAGAATCAAAGCTGAAATCAGGAGTCCAAGGCAGTCCCAGGAGGGGTGGGAAGGTGGCCAGTGGAGGCGGCCGGGGTGGGGAGCGTGTGAGTCTTGTTGTGGTCTCATTCGTTCTCTCCAGAAACGAGGGCCTAGGATTTAATCTTTAAGCAGGGCAGGGTGAGCTGTATTGCTGTTCGCTTTCTCTTTTGTTGTCTTCTGTTTAAGTTGAATAACAATCATTTAAAAACAGTGGCTTTGAGGGCAGCTGTGGGTTTTAAACTTTTTTCTTATTCTGTAGTGTTGCCAAAATTACAAGTGGCCTCACATCCCTGCCTCCACCAGCCACAGAACCCACGAGCCTCTGCCTTGACAGCACCAGTTTGCCCCCATTTTAGAAAAAAAACAACCCTGTGCTTTTGCAGCTGCAGGGCGGCGTCCTGATGCAGGATGCCGAGTGGGCTTTCTGGAGGCCATTCGGCTCACCAGGCCCACCCCTACCCCAGCTTCCAGTGATCAAGGAGAGGTCAACTTCCACTTGAGAACACCCCTTGCGCAGCGCAGGAGCGAGGACAGATGGCAAAAGAGTCATGTTGACCTCACTCTGTCAGGAAAAGTTGGGGTAAGTCCCCAACTTTTCCAATTTTCCTTCTTGTAACTTTGCCCCATGGTGGCAGCGAATCAGCTAGGGTTGTGCACAGACACACACACCCCGAACCACTTCGTGGCCCAATCCGCAACTTTCGGATTGGGTTGATCCGCTTTGGGCCAATCCGATCCTCCCCCACTCTGCTCTGCGGAGCGAGATCCAGAGGGGTGGATCAACATTTTGCCCCCCTTCCCTACTTGCTTCCACGGCAGGTGGCGGAGGCAGGTAAGTGGGGAAGGGGGGCAAAATGGGGGCTGAATAAGCCCCCCTCCCCCTGCCCCCTTACTTGAGTTTGCTACCATTGCTGCACGGACTGTGGCAGCGGCAGAGACAGGTAAGCCCCCCTCCCCCCCACTTACCTGCCTCCGTTGCAGTCCGGCGCCAGCTTCAACTGAGGGCCAGGGTTCAACCTGAAGAGCAGGCCGCTGCCTGCTCTTCCGGCTTGAGGCCTGGCCCTCAGTTGAAGCCTGCGCCAGACCGCAACGGAGGCAGGTGAGCCCCCCTCCCCCCTTACCTGTGTTCAGAGCTCCGGATGGAGGCGAACCACTTCGCCTCGATCCGCAGCTCCCCCGACCCGATCTGGATCCACCTTTGGCGGAGGCGGATCGGGTCGGTCCGCTCCAGATTCGCTATCTGAATCGGAGCAGAGTACAGCCCTAGACTCAGTGGCTGCATCATATAACCAATGCTGTGCCAAGTCGCAACCACCATGGGGCAAAGATGCCATTTAGACAGCCCCTAGGTCACAAACAGTGCAGGTGCAAATCTATTGAGATTTGAGTTAGGGCGCATTTCTGCAACTGCACAATTGTTTTGTGCCAGTGACTGAAAAATCTCAACTTCATTGGGAGAAAAAGTAAAATCCTAGTTTTCAATAGATAACTGAATCACAAAGTCAGCCTCATTGGGCGTCGTGATGATTTGTGATGCATGCAAAAATGGTTCACCGCATTTTCATGCAGCCTATGGATACATTTTGTTGTTTAAGAAGATGAAACATTTTTCTTTCAATGCTAAAAATATTCAAGCTTTTTTCATGTTCAATAATATATTGCAAATAGAATTTAAACTAAATGAATTACACATTGCACCCCCCCTCCCACAAACCCTGGTCTTAATATTCCCCTTAGCAAAGAGCAACCTGGTCATCAGGATTTGGGATAGGGCTGAGAGTGGTGGTGGGGGGGAAGAGTTCAGTAAAATTGGGGGCAACTCCTCCAGTGCTCAGGGGGAAACGGGAAACCTGCAGACCTGCAGCAACTTCTCAGATGTTCAGGAATCCCTGCCCTGGCAACATGGCCACTCTCTGAGTAGACGTTTTCATTGGCTAATCTGCCAGGAGCCATCTGATTGATGGACTACTGGAGCACAAACGGTATATAAGTAGGAGGCAAGAGAGGAGGGAGCCCGTGAGTGAAACCTGTCTCTAGGGGACAAGCATGGGCTCTCTGTGCAAACCATGGAACATCCCAAACAGGGCCACCATTTCAGATTTCAAAGGGGCAAGGAAGGAGGGGCAAGATTCTGCAGGGCCCAAAGGCCCAACATTCAAGTTCAGTTATCGCTTGGGTGCTTTTTGAGAGTATTTCTCCCTCCCTCCCTCCCTCTCTCTCTCCCTCAACACAAAACATTTCTCCTCCTTTTTGTAGCAAAGGGATTTCTGCCTTTTGTGTGCAGGGTGGTTTATAACCCTATGTGTAGAACCAATCATTTAGCCAGGTGTGGCCTTGAGGAATCAATTCTGGTTTGATACTGGAAAGGGGTGATGCTCTCCCTAAATTGTGACCCTGATTCCAGTATTCTACATAGTCAGGAAAATGGTTCTGCCTTTAACCTGCTCCTCGTTCACAATCTGCCTCTTTAGCAGGCCTTTTGGCAGGCCGGGTATATGGGGTTGACCCCCAAACTGATTTAGGAACTCACTAAAGGGCCAATTATACCAGTGAGGACCTGGGAGCGACCCATCAAATTGAGTCTAAACTGTAACTGCACAAAAGACAAAGCCTGTGCTGTTAGCTGTGGTGCTGTGTGGGCTGAGCCACTTGTGTGACTGGAATGCCAAGTGCTGAACCGAGCAACGATCAGATTTTGGCACTTGGTCACAAGCGCTGAAGTGCCCCCAAATGAAACTGCATTAATCGTGAACAGCTCACACATAGCAGAGAGAGAGAGAGGAAAAAGAGAGAGAGAGAGAGAGAGAGAGAGAGATATTTTCACATGAGGCTTATTTATTGTGTGGGGCTGTTTGCAAACAAGTGCCTCCCCAGATGAACATTGGGTTGGTACACTCATGTGAGGACGTTATTGCCGCTGCTGTTGTTTTCCAAACTACAACCAGCCCCCACAATGGGATGGTCTGCTGTTGCCCAGTGCAATGGGGTCAGATATTTATTTGGCCTTTGAGGCTGGTGACTGGCAGGTGGTCAATGAGGAGCTATAAATAGTCTACTACAAGCGCTTGGGAATGCATTAACAGGGCTGTCAGCAAGGGGAGCTGGAGGCATCAGCACCCTCCAAGGACTCCATGATCGATGCATGGGTGGCTTTCTGGGCCCGGAACTTGCAGGTGGCTCCTGAACTAATCAAAGCTGTCTTGGTGTTGCTGCTTCTAGACAGGTTGGGTGTCCCCAGGTTGGGCGTGGAGAGCACTGGCAAGGCAATAGGAACAGTGGGCTGCCAGCCTTTGCCCTTCTGTACAGTCTTCCTGCGACGAAAGTCCTGCCCTCTCCTGAAAACGGTGAAGCCATGAAGATTAAGTGGTTTCCAGCAAAGGCTTTCAAAAGGAGAAAATGCCTTGGCTGAATTGCTCCGTTACTCGTTCCAACCCCTCACATGGGGGTGGGGTAGGGAATGAAGAGACACAAATCTCCTGAGAAAGTGCAAGTCAGTCAAAAAGAAATCTTGGAGCCACTTCAAACACGTTGCCAATAATTCATGAATCATGCAATGAGGAGGATATTTTTTAAGCCATTTCTTCATTTGCCAAGTACTTAAGAGAGCAGAATGTTCTCCATTGTGTAGGAACACCACAGCATGTTGCATTTAACAAGGGAAGGTCAGCAAGACGGGACCACGGCTCCTTTTTAAATAAGCTACTCCTCATCCTGTCCCTTGGAAAACCTAGTTTTGCTCAGTGGCAGGCAGGTCTGGGTTCAGAATTCACACAGCTACCTCCTTCCTCACCCTCATTCTCAAAATGGCTCTTAATTTTTGACACTTCCAAGTAGCAATGGAAGCTCCCAATAAAAGTAATGCAGGAATGCAGAGCAGCCTGTGCTGGCTTTTTAATTGTTCCACAGGGCTGGCTTGGTTCGCTCCACCTTCCCCACCCTCCAGAGCTGAATGGCCAGGAATATATACTGTTAACTGCAAGACGCCTGTGTTCCAGATGGAGTTCGGAGCAAGCTGAAAAACAGTACTGTTCTTGCCCAGGACTGGATAGCATGTGGCCTGCAGGCCTGCTGCCCCCACCCAGTTTGCCATGGTGGTGGTGGTGGGGGGGAAGATGACGATTTTACAAGGAAACAAGGTGCTGGCGGGAGGAGGCAGGGCATCACCTTGTTTGCAACCAGAATCATGCACCTGGAATTTGGCAGCAATTTTGGTTGGAGTGGGGGTGCTGACCCCAATGTGCCCCCCCTGACACCTGGAAGTTGCCCACCACTGATCTAGCAAATCAGCACAAAGGAGAAATAGCGGAGGTCCTCATGCCCTGGTGGTCATGTCATAAGAATAGAAGGACGACTTCATTGGCCAAACATCATTCTAATCAAACACTCTGACTCTAGATCAGATCATACATTTACTGGCCTTTTAAAATTATTTTAAAGAAATAGTCAGGGTGGGGTGGGGGTGGTGTTCCAGATTGGGGCCACAGAACACAGGAGGCTGGTGACCCTTTCCGCCTGCATCCTTTTCCTTATGAAATATCCCCCAGGGGCTCGGCAGTGTTCCCTTCTAACTTGGGGCAGACTGTGCCATTGGAATGATAACATAGAGCCACATGTGCATTCTTTCCACTTTCAATTAACAACACTTAGCAACCCAGGAATGCCCTACTCCTGGGTTGTTTTTGTGATGTGTGAACCCAGAAACTCTAGGTTGTTCATTGGTTAAACAACCCAGAGTTACCCAACGTTTGCCAGTGGTTTGTTGCTGAACACCCCTGAAAATGATGTTATGTCATGATGCAGCATCATTCTTACAGGGTATTCTGTCCCTAATTACAATGGGGATGCCCCTGGGCTGCTGAGGGTGCAGCACCACTGCTGCTTATAGCTTTTTTTCTGGAAAGACAGAAAGAATCCTCATCCACCTAGTCTTTAAAGGCAAGCCCACTCCTCAACCAAAAGTTCTGAGAATTCCAAGTCCTACAAAAATGGCATGAAGACAACAGTTTTCTTTTGTTGTCTTTCCTCACCATCTGGTACTCAAAGGTATATTTGATTCACTGCCAGCACCACCTGTTTCAATGCCCTTGTGGTGCTTGGGGCTGCCATATTTTCCCCAGAATACTTTGTTTAGGGTGGGAACAGGAAGGATTGCCCATTCTCTGATTGGCTTCAGAATGATGCTACAGATAAAGGAAAGGCAATGCTTCTGACCCTCACTCTAGAGAGGAGGAGGAGGAGGAGGAGGAGGAGCTGCATCAGAGGCAGAGAGCGAGCGAGAGCGCTCCTAAGACTCAAACCCACACTTCAAACACCACAGAGCCACTCCCTAGCCACTCAGCCACAGCAGCAGACAGGAAGCAGACATCATGAGACATTTGCCTTCCCCAGTTTCCAGCTTCCAGCCTTGAGATAAGTCACATACATCAGGATCACATAGGGTGCCAGAGAAGCCATAGCCTGGTTACTCAGCTGAGGCTCACATGCTGGGTGTTTCAAGTTCAAATCAAGAATATAACCTCTCACTACAGAAGGTGGGGAGGGGGTCCCCAACAAAGCATGTCTGAAACCTTTGTGCCCACTTCTCCCCCAGGCAACCAATGTAATTAATCCCCCCCCTCTGGTATTTGGCCTGATAAGCCAACTCTGCTGGGTGGCATCCCAGCTGGCCTCAGCATGTCTCCCTTGGGTGCCATAGCAGTAGCACCCATCCCACTTGTGCAGCCTGAAAGAGAACCCGATTGAACAGAGAGTGGAGGGGTCACTGGCCCTAAGCCCTGGCTGCGTCAAGCTCCCTGACCCCCACCCCAGCACAAGATTTCCTTCCCATGGCCATCTGAAACCACATGTGGCAAAAGTAGAGCTTTTCTTGCACACCATGAGAGATGGAGCAGATCCTGAGAGTAAAAATAAATATATGTTGCTAACTAATCACCCCAGCAGGACTCCTCTGCCATGGACAGTTGCTTGACAAACAGCACAGCAAAAGGTGTTGTGTCCCTCATTGTTCCAAATCCATATTAGGAGCATGATAACCTGCAGCATAACTGCCTGTTAGGGAACTTACAAGTATGTAAGAGCTTGTCTGGAATAGGTAGGTTGGTCCCCACCCCCACCCACCCCACCCCCACTTAATGGAATACCTGGAAGCATCCTGGTCACTGCTGCTAGTCATGTGGTGGGCTTCCCTTATAGTCTGCATGGACCTAGTTGTGGGATGGATCTCCTTTGCTGGTTGGAAAGCTATCTGTAGAGAGCAAAGGGAGATACTGAGAGAGCCATGAGCCATGATCAGCAGTGGGAACCCATGGTCCCTGGATGTTGGTGCCCAGAAAATGTTTGTGAAGAAGTAATTTGGAAAGAGTGCTCCTTCAGGCTCCTAGCTTATTGTGGGGAGACTTCAAACCTCCCTTGTGGAATTCCCTATGTACAGTGGATGTGGATAGCTGTACAGTTTAGGCAAGTTGCATATAGCAAGGAGATAAGGAGGAGACACAAGAAGTCCATTGCATCAGTTCTACTTTGTATCATGGTTCCCCCTTCTCTTGTTTACCTTTGTTGAGGTGCTCTGTCCTTGCATTCTCAGTTGGGGGAGTAGAGTGAGATTGGGGCTGGGTATTGTATCTGGAATCCTAAGGCAAGGAAGAGAAGTGTTAGCAGAGACATGCTCCTGTGTGTGTTCAACTATTAGACTATTGGTGCAAAATGCCCCTTTTCACCAGAAGTCTCCCTTGTGAATGCATGGGTAAAGCCCTCTGCAAGCCGTGCCCCCTGAAGGGAGACTAGTTCCTACAGGGATAGCCCCTTAGTGCACTGCTAGACATCCCAATTGGGAGGATGAGTGGAATGCTAAGTGCTTTGCCTGCAGAAGGCACAGGGCAGGTGAAGCAGCACTGACCATGGCACCAGCGGGAGGAACCTGACTTAGCTGCAGGCAGGCTTTCCCCCAAGAAGCATTTAGAGTGTGGTTTGTCCACCCGTTCTGGAAAGCCCAGATCCCCAATTAAAGTGCCTGACTGAGGAGCTCCAATCAGCATTTCAGTCAGGGACTGGATCACATTGGGGACACGGCCACACCCACTGACAGAAGGCTATGGCCACTTCCCCTGCCATCATCCTGCCTGCAGAGGCCTTGGGGTGTGGGTGTCATACATACACACACACACACACACACACAGTTCTCCACCCCACTATAGTCTTCTAGCTGGCATATCTCAATTATAGAATTACAGCCTCATTGATCTACACCACAATCATTTATCATATTTAGACATTTTCTTTGTTTGAGTAATTTACATATATGCAGTCAAAGTGAAGATGGTTGAAGTCTTCCATTATTATAATATTTGCTCTTTTGACTGCCTCCCTGATTTCTTTTTGCATATCAGGATTACCATCAGAGGGGCTTTGCAAGATGGGTGTTGTGTGCTGAGATAGTATGTTTCTAGTATTAAATTTCTTCTCAGTTATTCTGAGAAGAAGTAGAGAAGTTTGTTTTTAAGATTTCTAATTTATTGAACCCTATGTCATCTATGACACTTAGAGCAACACCACTTCTCATATGACCTACCCTGTCCTTTTTATAGATTTTATGTCCAAGCATAGCGGTACCCTGTTGAGTATTACAGTGCCACCAGGATTCTAATGTGCCTGCTATATGTATACCCTTTTTAAAAGAACGTAGCTCTGAGGATCCTAGCACTAGCATATAAAGACAATATATGCTACATTCCTTTAAAAAATGTGTGTGTGTTTTGGCCTATGACCCTTAATTGGCTTTCATTCTGGGCAAGCCTGGCATGATCAACAACATTGGAAAGGCTCTGGGGCCATCAGAATCGGCCATATGCATGGTTTGCCAGTGGAACCATTTATGTAGAAACTGGAAGGGGTGAGATAAGGCACATCAGCAACAGCAAACCACAATAACAACAAAATATGGGCAAATGTACTTTGGCTGTGCTTAAAAAATGTCCCAGAATATGAAAACTAAAGTGGTAGTCTGCATTTTGTCCCAAAACCTTTCTCCAGTTGACACTTCACTTTGTGCAAGAGTTAGTACCTCTCTAAAAAGGCACTAACCCTCCTGTATTGTTTCTGATCAAGTCAGCTGCAATCTGTATAGTGTTTCTAACCTTGCCCAATCCCAAATACAGCACCATGAATCTATGATAGGTGCCAGAGGCTGGGGTGCAGGACCCTGGACAGCTCCAAGCAGATCACTTATGCTGCCAAACTCAACTAAGACCTTCTATCCATCTTGGGTCAGGCTCTCTTTCCCAGGATCTCCTCCTTTCTGAAAAGAGGGAAGTCTTAAAGGGCTGACCTGGCCTGGAGCCTAGCATGCCATTAGGATTCAGGCAGCTCCCACCTTGCCTGTTACTTGCCCTGCAAAAGCAGGCAACAGGGAATGTGAAATCTGTCATGTAAAGGGGGGCAGTTCCTAAGGGAATCTGGCCTTGTGGGGATGCTGTCTCTGGGGGATGCAGCTGAAGAGGAGTTTGACTGTCTGTCTCCATTTTTGTGTCAGGGCCGGGATCTGGGTTCAGCACCTCTGCAGCTTGGGCCACTAGTCTTCCTCATCCAGCTGGTTCCTCCCCTTTCCCCCTGTGCCAGAATCTTCACTGCTTCTCAGTGTTAGGCCCTTGATAGTACTTCCTCCCACGAAGAAAATATAATTCATTTTCACCTATGATCCTGGATCCTTCTCAAGAAAATGAACAGGAATCAATCCATCTTTCCCCCTTTCTTGGAAAAAATGTAGAAACTTTTTTCTGCCTTTATGAACCCTGCTGAAGCAGGATGTTCTTGTGCATTGTCCTGTCCCACTAATTACGCTTTCCCCTTTGTAAAGAGGAGCGGTGATTAACTGACCTGTCCCTCATAGGGCAGCATGCCATGGATGGGCAAATTAAACTTCCTAATGAATGAAAGGTTACAAAATATGTAAAATCAAATGGTCTTTCTTCATGGTCCAACATCTATTCATGGAACCATATGGTAGATTTTGACTTGCATATGTTGTAGCCTTTAAGTGGCATTACATATGAAAAACGGTCCATTTCATGAAGTGAAACCACTTAGCACAATGGCACTTTTTGTTCAGTAACTGGACACAATTTCAATCCATTTTATGAAAAGGAGACCACATTTCTCCACTTAATGCAATTCTCAGAAATGGAATTAGTCTACAATGGAAAATTCTATTCTTCTGTTTTATGAAATGGATGATTTTGTACTGCCCAGATTGTGAAACAAAACAAAGAGCAGAAGATACCCTTACTATCTTCCAACCAAAGGTGGTAACGTTGAATAAACATGATTATGTGCTCCTCTCTGTTCCTAACATATATAGAAAGCCACCTGCCCGGACATAATTTCACTTTGTGTAATTATGAACCAGAAAAATGACATGAATGAAGTTGAAACTAAGTACAGTGAGTACAGTATTATTAAAGGATGGTTTGGTGCAGACAGTTTAAGGATGTAATCATCACAATTTTAGGAAATGCACAAGTTAGGAAAGATCAGTTGTCTTATTTGCACAATGCTGCTTCTCACATCTCAGGCTGGCAAAGGTTATAGCCTCCTCAGAGAGTTACAATGCTGTTACAAAAATGTCCAGATGTTGAAAAATGTAATGGTTTCTCTCTGCTGAATGGTGATATTAATGGATAGAAAATCTTGAATACTAGCTTTCTAGAAAAGTTAGAACACTATAGCTTTTCAAGAAAGAACCCCCACAATATTCCTTTAAAAAGAAATATGTGAACCTCTAACATAAGTATACTTTCAGGCATTGATATTTGTGCAGGACCAAGATCAGTTCCCATTCATTTCAAAGAGGCTTCAACTTCCCAGTGGGTTATATCCAAAGTCATTTTCCTGAATGAAAATGGAGGGGGGATGTAAAGTTTGTCTTAGATGCAACTGAAATGCCTAGCAATTCACAGACGCATTCTGTTCCTCACAGAAGTCTATTTACCACAATCTGAGCATCTACATGCCATAGCATAGACTTAAAAACTGAAGACGTTCAAAAACATTGAATCAGAATGTTAAACTAAAGGCTCAAAATTTCAATCTGGACTTTGGCATGCAGATGTTTATAATTGGAAACCAGCATTCAAATGCATTACATTTCAAGCAATCCACCACCACCCCTAACAAAGCAAAACAAACAAAAAACACCTTTACAATCCATTCTCAGACCTGAACATTCACTTAGAATTTGATTATTTTTTGACTGGCAGCAATAATCATAAGCCTTCCCTCCTCAGCCTTCCCCCAGCCCAGATTGAATTGCTTGATTTTTCTCTCCTGGCACATTCCTTTTACAATCTCTCTTAATTTTTCCCTCTTTTGTATTGAGCCTCCACCATTCCCCACAACCCTCATTCCTTCCCCTCCCAACCCCAGTAGAAATTGTGTGGATTGCCTTTCTCTTTTGGCGCTTCTCCTCTTGTGACTTTACTATATGGTGAAGTCAATCTGGAAGGTCACCTCTTTCATCAAGTATTCGATTTGCATCCAAAATTGTATGTACATGAAAAATGTGGTTGTGTGTCGCACCTAGCTGCAGACGCAGATGAAATTCTGTGGAAAGCCTGATGCACGCTAACCTTTGCAGATGGCTCAGCTATTGCTGAAAAATGGATTGCTTAATAAAGCATATCATCCGACATATTTGCTGCTTGGCTAGCCAAATAGAAGTTGTTTTTTGCACAAATTTCCTTGTCAAATTTGTCAATGTTCATGTCATTTTTGCTTTAGGTCACAGAGCAAGGTGCAAAATCTTGGCATCTTTACTAGTTGCAAGCCAGTTTCGGCTATTTCTAACAATGGAGTGAATTTCTCCTGAGGTTCAGGCATCCCACTTATAGAAGAACAGGAAGAATCAGAGCTATAAAAAGCAGCGGACTTTAAAAAAAATCAGCAGGTGCATGAGTGAGGGCTGTTTTGTTTTTAAAAGAGGGATAAATATTTGCACTCGTGTGCAAGGAATGTTTTGGAAAGACAGTGGTAAGAAAGGCCCCCTTTTATCCCTTTCAATGATTTATTCTGTTCAGCTCTGTAAGTTTCAGAGGGGCTTGCTGCATGTAGATTACTTGCTTGCTTGCACAGAAAATGTATTCCTTTGTACGTGGAAATCTACAGAATGGGAAAAAGGGAACGGGTTGTTTTCATCAGAGTGCCCAGGTAGGGTCCCCCACCACCACCGCATTCTCTTCCATACACTTCCCCTCCCCATTAAATGTTTCTGAAGTGTTCCTGCTGCTGCCTCTGCTGTTTAAAGGATTTGCTATTCCCTGAGCTTTGTGGTTGTGACATTAGGGCTTCCGTCGTGGCTGTGCTCTGTTCCCAGGCGAGGAGTATTTTCTCTCTTTTGTACAGATTTGCCCCAGTAGTCATCATCTAAGCTACTCTGGGGGAAGAATGCTCTTCAGGTCAGAACAGTTGTCCTGAGTGGTGTCTGGGAGGTAGGGGCACAGAGATGTGCAATGACCCTGCAGTTTTCCCCTTTGCATCATGATGAGGCCATCTCAGGAGCGAGATGGAAAGGAACAAGAAGGGTGACACCAAGAAGACAAAGGAGGTGAATGGCAGAAAAGATGGGTGGCAGCAGGCAGCAGGGTTCGGTGGGTGAAGAGGAGGATGTACTGGTAGCAAGGCAGTAAGTGGGGCAAGGATAAGGAAGATGGGAGCAGCCTGGTTAAGATTGGAGAAGGGAAGGGTGGGGACAGCTGAATCCAAATAAGTGATCAAAATAAAGAATTAAAATATTTAAAAGCAGATTATGCTAATAAAATTGTGGCTGGTCAGTCACAAAAGGCTTGTTTAAACAAAAATGTCTCCAGCAGGTGCTGAAAACAAAACAAAGTCGGTGCCTGCCTGAGATCAATAGGCAGGGAGTTCCACATAGAGGGAGCCAATGAATGGAAGGGTCTACTCTGAATGCATCCCAAACGGATCATGTGGAACCACCACCAGCACCTCCTCTGATGACCTCAGTGATCAGGCAGGCTGGTAAGGGAGAAGGCACTCTTTTCAAATAGGCTGGTCCCAAGCTTTATAGGACTTTATACACCAATAAGAGAACCTTAAACCTGGCCCATTAACAAATAGAGAGCCAGTGCAGTTCCCTCAGTAATGTTACATGCTGAAAAGGGGCAGCTCCTGACAACAGTCAAGCTTCTGCACTCTGGACTAGCTTCAGCTTCTAGACCAACCTCCAGGGCATTCTTACAAAGAGCATGTTGCACTAATCCATTCTTGAAGTTACAAGTGCCTGTAGCACTGTAGCCAAACTATCCCTTTCCTGGAGAGGCTGTAGCACCAGTAAAAGCTGGGTAAAAGGCACTCCAAGCTACCATGGCCACTTAGACTTCCAATGACAAAGAGGGATCCAAGAATACCCCAGATTATGAATCTGTATTTCAGAGGGAGTGCAAACAGAAGAGGCAATAAACCCATCTCCCAGACTTGGGACCCACTTACCAAAAGGGCTTCTGTCTTGCCAGGACTCAGCCCCAGTTTATTAGCCCTCAACCAGCCCATCACTGAGTCTAGGCACTGATCCAGGACTTACACAGTCTCACTTGATTCAGATGTCACAGGGAGAAAGAGCTGTGTTTCATCAACATACTGACAGCACTTTTCTTCAAATCCCCTAATGCCTGCTATCAGTGGCTTCATATAGATATTAAACAGCATTGGAAACAAGATGGTACCCCTAGGAACCGCATAGCTCAGTTGTCAAGAAGCTGAGGAAAAGTTAATAATAATATTTTAATAATTTATAATACACCAGAAGCAGGAAAATGGTCAAAGAGTCAGTTGGAACATTAGATGACAAAGGAATGAAATTATTACTAAAGAAGGATAGGAAGATTGCAGAGAAGCTGAATGAATTTTTGTATCCACTGCAAAAGATGAATGACCAATAATATGCAGGCCTTAACCAATGTCTTGAAGGAAAATGTTTGAAGAACTCAAACAAATGGCCATGATAAAAGAAGATGCTCTAGAGGTTATCAAGACATTTAAAAAATAGCAAATCATAGGATCCAAATGGACTTCCAAAAAGCTTTTGACAAAATCCTCACCAACTGCTGCAACATAAAATTAGCAGTCATGGAATAAAGAGGTCAGATCCTCTTATGGTTTAGTAAATAATTGTACAACAGGAAGCAAAGAGTAGTCTAAGTAAAGGGGCAGTTTTCACAATGGGAGGAAGTAAGAAGTGGGTTTTTCCAAAGATCTATACTGGGACCAGTACTTTTAACTTGTTCATAACCTCTTTGGAGTTAGAAGTGAATAATGCAATAGTCAGGTTTGTCAATAATACAAAAATAAAATAAAATAGGATGGTGAAAAACCCAAGTGGACTTTAGAAGGAACTCTACAAACTGTGTGAGTGAGAACAACAACAACAACAGGTTCAACATAGATATGTGTACAGAGGGCAAAGAATCATAACTTCACAAATACGCTGATTGTGTTTGAATGGGTAGTACATAATCAGGGGAAAGTTCTTGTCATAGTGGATGGGTGTCTGATGAACAATTCCATGCTAGGGATTGTTAGGAAAGGGACTGAAAATAAGACTGTCAGCATTATAATACCATTATACAAATCTACTGTATTTCTTCAATTCTAAGACACCATCGATTGTAAGACGCACACTAATTTCAGTACCACCAACAGAAAAAAAGCTTTGATTCTAAGAAATAATAAACACACCCGTGATTCTAAGATGTACCCCGTTTTTAGAGATGCTTATATGGGGGGAAAAGTGCACCTGAAAATCGAAGAAATATGGTGCATCCAATTCTGGTCAATTCTGATTCAGTAAAACTGAAAAAGGTGCAAACAAAATGACTAGAAGATTGAAGCACTTAAAAGCTAACACTTTGTGGGGGGATTAGTTAAGAAAAAAGGTGATATAATAGGCATGATAAAGGATGGAGAAAGTGAATAGAGAAAAAAAACTTCTTCTGTTATAATACTGGAATAGTAGTGATGCAATGATATGCCCAATTAAATGCAAAATTCCAGAGATTAGCCAGAAGAGTTAAGGAATTATTTTTAAACAAGCAATGTGCGGAAGTGGAAGAAGACAATAGAATAGGAAGGACAAGAGACCTCTTCCAGAAAATTAGAAACATCGGAGGTAAATTCCAGGCAAAAACGGGTATGATCAAAAACAATGATGGCAAGGACCTAACAGAAACAGAAGAGATCAAGAAAAGGTGGCAAGAATATACGGAAGATCTGTATAGGAAGGATAATAATATCGGGGATAGCTCAGACAGTGTGGTCAGTGAGCTAGAGCCAGACATCCTGAAGAGTGAGGTTGAATGGGCCTTAAGAAGCATTGCTAATAACAAGGCAGCAGGAGACGACGGTATCCCAGCTGAACTGTTTAAAATATTGCAAGATGATGCTGTCAAGGTGATGCATGCCATATGCCAGCAAATTTGGAAAACACAAGAATGGCCATCAGACTGGAAAAAATCAACTTATATCCCCATACCAAAAAAGGGAAACACTAAAGAATGTTCCAACTATCGGACAGTGGCACTTATTTCACATGCCAGCAAGGTAATGCTCAAGATCCTGCAAGGTAGACTCCAGCAATTCATGGAGCGAGAATTGCCAGATGTACAAGCTGGGTTTAGAAAAGGCAGAGGAACTAGAGACCAAATTGCCAATATCCACTGGATAATGGAGAAAGCCAGGGAGTTCCAGAAAAACATCTATTTCTGTTCTCCTCATCTCTCATTCTCTCTTACTGTCAATAATTACACTTACACTTCTCTCTTACTGTCAATAGTTACACTTACTCCAGTCAAGGAAGCTCGTAGTCTTGGCTTTATATTTGATTCCTCGCTCTCCTTTATTCCTCATATTGAGGCAGTAGCTAAATCCTGTCGTTTTTTCCTGTATAATATTGCCAGGATTCGATCATTTTTGTCTGTCTCTTCTGCCAAGACTCTTGTTCATGCATTGGTTATTTCTTGGTTGGACTACTGCAACCTTCTTCTCTCTGGCCTTCCTTCTTCTCACATCAGTTCGTTGGTTTCTGTTCACCACTCTGCTGCTAAGATCATCTTCTTGGCTCGCCGCTCTGACCATGTAACTCCACTTCTGAAATCTCTTCATTGGCTTCCAATTCACTTCAGAATCCAATATAAACTTCTCCTGTTGACCTACAAAGCTTTTCACTGTCTAGCTCCTTCCTATCTTTTCTCTCTCATCTCACACTATTGCCCGGCTCGTGCTCTTCGCTCCTCTGATGCCATGTTTCTCGCCTGCCCAAGGGTCTCTCCTTCCCTTGCTCGGCTTCATCCATTTTCTTCGGCTGCCCCTTACGCCTGGAACGCTCTTCCAGAACATTTGCGAACTACAAGTTCAATCACAGTTTTTAAAGTTCAGCTAAAAACTTTTCTTTTTTCTAAAGCTTTTAGAACTTGACTTTGACCTTACTTTTATACTGTTAGTTTTACTCTGCCCTGTGCCTGTTTGGTGCATTCTCTTCCCCTCCTTATTGTTTTATTATGATTCTATTAGAATGTAAGCCTATGCGGCAGGGTTTTGCTATTTTATTGTTTTACTCTGTACAGCACCATGTACACTGATGGTGCTATATAAATAAATAAATAAATAAATAATAATAAAGAAACAGAAAGCTGAAGCACAGGCTTAAATTCTGGAATTTTATTTTAGAAATCTCCCCAGTAAAGCCAGGCATTTTAGAATGAGTACAAAGCAGGCAGAGCAAACCAGACAGAAATCATCAGGAGAAATTACTTGCCCCTTCACTGGGGAACAGGATGGGAAGCAGCAGTTGCCTTTAGGTCCCTTCTCTGGGCTTCCCTTCAGTATCTGGTGGACCACTGTGAGACACAGCGTGCTGAACTAGATCCACCTTTGGTCTGATCTAGCAGGACTCTTCTTCCATTTTTATGTTCTTATCATCCATACACTTCCACATACCATTATTAATGGTGACAAAAAAAAATTGCACTTTCTGTTTTCAATTGGCACCTGAATACATCTTTACCATATATAGCACATACCTATGAGGTAAAATGTATTTCACCCCATTGGTAATGCAGATTTTTATTGTAGCTTACAAATTTTAGGTTTAATGTGGCGAATATCCCCTCCTCAAATACACTTTTTGCAGGGCTATTTAACACCTGTGAGATATATATTTGGGGATGTTTAGGGTGGGTGTCTTAATTTAAATCAGAAGTGGGTGAAGGTGGTTGTTGTTGTTGTTTTAATCTCCTTCCTTTTCTGAAAAAGAAGGGGGAAGCAACCCTCCAAGTCAGGGTTCCTGACTTGGAGCTAAGCAGAAGCAGGGAAGAGCAGCTGGCCCAGCTCAAGTAGGAGCTATAAAAGTAAGCCAGATTCCCAGGGAGCGAGCGAACAGGAAGAGCAAACAGGAGTTTGACAGGGGGAGTTCGGCAGGGGAGGTCAAGGGGGAGGCCTCTTAAAAAATAAATAAAATAATAATAAAAAATAAAAATAAAAAAGAGGTGGGGGAAAAAAAAAAGAAAAACATAAAGAGAAAAAAACCCCACAAAACCACCACCAAACAAAAGCAAAAAAAACCCAAAAGATTACTTTCCCTTAAGACATCCTCATATAGTTGTGTACCTTCAGAGAGGACACAACAAAGCAAAGGCAATTCTACTATAATCAAAAAGGAAAAAAAAACCAAAGCAGAAATCGACAATATGGATGGAAAGGAGTCCCTAGAGGTGGTGACCTGCAAAGGGTGTGCAATGTTCGTGTTTCTGCCTGAGCTCAACATGGCGTATACCTGCAACAAGTGCAAGCTGGTGGCACTTTTGGAAGAAAAAGTGAGGGGACTTGAGCAGCGAGTGTCCACCCTCCAAGGAATAAGAGAAGTCGAGGAGTTCTTAGACCGAACGGTGGAACTGCAACAGCAACAAGAAGCACATGAGATTGAAGAACAACAGCCAGCTGAAGCAGAAGTGGAGTATGCTGAGGGGAGGAAAGCCAATGAAGAGGAAACTCCTTGGAAAAGAGTGACAGTTAGGAGAGGAGGAATTAGAGGGCGTTCTGCACCGGTGGGGCCATTGGAGTTAAGCAACCGCTTTCAGCTTCTGGAGAATGAGACTGAAGGACAGTTTGCAGAGGAGGAAGTACAGGAGACACCATGCAACAGTGACCAAGAGACAGAAGGTAGGTCAACCAAGAAGAAGAGAAGAGTAGTCGTTGTGGGAGACTCCCTGCTGCGTGGGATTGAAACCCAAGTATGTCGTGAAGACCCTTGGACTCGCCAGGTGTGCTGTCTCCCTGGAGCACAGATTAGAGATGTGACTGAAAGGTTACCGAAGCTCATAAAGACAACGGACACATACCCCTTTCTTCTCATCCATGTGGGAACAAATGATGTCGCCAAGCAGAGCTACGAAGAAATCATTTCAGACTTTGAAGTTCTGGGAAGGAAACTGAAGAACTTTGGGGCCCAGGTAGTTTTCTCATCCATCCTCCCGGTTCTTGGAAGAGGATTAGAAAGGGAAAGAAAAATACTCCGGATGAACGACTGGCTTCGAAGGTGGTGCCGTCGTGAGAGTTTTGGATTCTGGAACCACGGGCTACGCTACTTGGAACATGGACTGCTGGCAAGAGATGGGTTGCACCTCACAAGGGCTGGAAAGAATGAGTTCGGCCACAGCATGAAGAACTTCATCAGGAGGGCTTTAAACTGAATCTTACAGGGGTGGGAGACGTAAATTTTGAGGCAACAATGGATGAAGGCCAATGCACCACAGTACAGAGAACAGCTCCAACAGTGTCCCAAAATAGTGTCTGCAACAAGGTAGGAACAAAGCCAGACTATAAAACACATGGTCTTCGATGTCTATATACTAATGCCCAGAGCATGGGAAACAAACAGAATGAACTTGAACTCTTATTACATGAAGGCAAATACGACTTGATAGGTATAACTGAAACTTGGTGGGATGACTCCCATGACTGGAATATAGCAATTGAAGGATATAACTTGTTCAAAAAGAACAGAAGAAATAGAAAGGGAGGTGGAGTTGCACTATATGTTAAAAATACCTATCCCTGCACAGAAATACAGGCGGATGAGATTGGGAGCCCCGTCGAGAGCGTCTGGATTAAAATAAATGGGGCTAGGAATAAAAAGAATATGATAATCGGAGTCTACTACCGACCACCCAATCAAGGAGAAGACGAGGACGAAACTTTTGAGAAACAAATTACCAGTGTTTCAAGGAAGTGTGATGTAGTAGTGATGGGGGACTTCAATTACCCTGATATCTGTTGGGAGACCATTACTGCCAAAGCGGCCCTTCCAAGAAATTCCTGACATGTATGGGTGATAACTTTCTCCTACAGAAAGTGGTGGAAGGAACTAGAGGATCGGCAATCCTTGACTTGTTATTGACCAATAGGGATGACTTAGTGGATAAAGTGGCAGTTACGGGAACTCTGGGGGAAAGTGACCACGTCATACTTGAATTCTTGATTATGAAGGAGACAAAAGTCGAGCGTAGCCATACACGTACTCTGGATTTTAGGAAAGCTGATTTTAATAAACTCAGAACTATAATAAGTAAGGTCCCGTGGCAAGGGAGCCTAAAGAGAAAAGGAGTGCAGGATGGGTGGGAGTATCTAAAAAATGAAATTTTAAAGGCACAGTTACAAACAATTCCAACAAGGAGAAAAGATAGAAGACAACAGAGGAAACCAATGTGGCTCCACAAAAAGCTTATTGATGAACTGAAAACAAAAAGGGATACATATAGGAAGTGGAAGGAAGGCCAGGCTACAAAAGAAGAGTACAGACAAGTGGCGCAGAAGTGCCGAAATGGCGTCAGGAAGGCTAAAGCTGTGAATGAGCTGAGATTAGCGAGGGATGCTAAAAGCAATAAAAAGGCTTTCTTCAGATACGTGAGTAGTAAAAGACAGAGGAAAGAAATGGTGGTTCAACTGCTTAATGAGGATGGCAAATTGATAACAGATGACAAAGAAAAGGCTGAAGTGCTCAATTCCTACTTTGCCTCGGTCTTCTCCCAAAAGCGGGTCTATGACCCCCCTGGAAAAAGTGAAGCAGAAGTTGAGGGGGCAGGATTGCAGTTTGAGATTGATAAACAAATGGTCAAAGAACACCTAATTTCCGTGAATGAGTTCAAATCTCCAGGGCCCGATGAACTGCATCCAAGAGTAATGAAGGAGCTAGCGGAAGAACTCTCAGAACCTTTGTCTATTATCTTTGCAAAATCATGGAAGACGGGTGAGGTGCCGGATGACTGGAGGAGGGCTAACGTTGTCCCTATCTTCAAAAAGGGCAAAAAGGAGGAACCTGGGAACTACAGACCAGTCAGTCTGACATCCATCCCTGGGAAAATTCTGGAGCAGATTATAAAGAAGTCAATCTGTAAACACCTTGAAATCAATGCAGTGATTACTAGAAGCCAACATGGATTTGTCAGGAACAAATCCTGTCAGACTAATTTGATCTCATTTTTTGATAGGATAACCTCCCTTGTGGACTGTGGGAATGCTGTGGACGTCATATATCTTGACTTCAGCAAAGCTTTTGACAAAGTACCACATGACATTCTGATTAACAAACTAGCTAAAAGTGGGCTAGATGGAACAACTATTAGGTGGATCCACAGTTGGCTACAGAATCGGACTCAAAGAGTACTTATCAATGGAACCTTCTCAAACTGGGGAGAGGCAACGAGTGGGGTGCCGCAGGGCTCAGTCCTGGGCCCAGTGCTCTTCAACATTTTTATGAATGATTTGGACGAGGAGGTGCAGGGAACGCTGATCAAATTTTCAGATGACACCAAATTGGGTGGGATAGCTAATACCCTGGAAGACAGAAACAAACTTCAAAGTGATCTTGATAGGCTGGAGTGCTGGGCTGAAAACAACAGAATGAAATTTAATAGGGATAAATGCCAAGTTCTACATTTAGGGAATAGAAACCAAATGCACAGTTACAAGATGGGGGACACTTGGCTCAGCAATACTACAAACGAGAAAGATCTTGGAATTGTTGTAGATCACAAGCTGAATATGAGCCAACAGTGCGATATGGCTGCAAGAAAGGCAAATGCTATTTTGGGCTGCATTAATAGAAGTATAGCTTCCAAATCACGTGAGGTACTGGTTCCTCTCTATTCGGCCCTGGTTAGGCCTCATCTAGAGTATTGCGTCCAGTTCTGGGCTCCACAATTCAAGAAGGACGGAGACAAGCTGGAGCGTGTTCAGAAGAGGGCAACCAGGATGATCAGAGGTCTAGAAACAAAGCCCTATGAAGAGAGACTGAAAGAACTGGGCATGTTTAGCCTGGAGAAGAGAAGATTGAGGGGAGACATGATAGCAGTCTTCAAATACTTAAAAGGTTGTCACACAGAGGAGGGCCAGGATCTCTTCTCGATCCTCCCAGAGTGCAGGACACGGAATAACGGGCTCAAGTTAAAGGAAGCCAGATTCCGGCTGGACATCAGGAAAAACTTCCTGACTGTTAGAGCAGTGCGACAATGGAATCAGCTACCTAGGGAGGTTGTGGGCTCTCCCACACTAGAGGCATTCAAGAGGCAGCTGGACAACCATCTGTCAGGGATGCTTTAGGGTGGATTCCTGCATTGAGCAGGGGGTTGGACTCGATGGCCTTGTAGGCCCCTTCCAACTCTGCTATTCTATGATTCTATGATTCTATGATTAAGTCAACCCTTAAGAGGTGGTTTGACTACCCTCAACAGCCTAGCAGAATTACAAGAAGCATCATGGGTGGTGGTGGTGGAGGAAAGCCCCAGGCAACCATGTTACATCAAGAGGTAGCATTGTTCCTGGGGCTTCCTGTACCCTGGATTGTTGCCTGGCTGCTGTGTGCAACCAGGCTGCTATGGGAAGCAATGGCTAGGCCTTCCTTTTCTTTTCTTTCTTTTTAAGTAAAAAGAAAAATGCTCATCCCCTTCATATTTAAGACAAGACCACAATCCAGAAAATTCTTAAAATTTCATGCCCGGATATTTTGTTTGTGCACTATATAGCACCACACTGCAAGTTAGTTTCTGGTGACCTTACTTCATCCAACAATTATTTGACTGAGTTATTTCCAGAGGGGTAGTCATGCCTGTCCATTACAGCAAAAAAATAACCAAGAGCCTAGTGACATCTTAAGGACTAACATATTTATTATGGCATAGGACATAATTTCTTTAATTTCATTTATTATATTTGTATACTGCCTCATAGCTGCCTCTGGGCAGTTCACAAAAATTAAAAACTATTAAAAAATACATTATACAAAGTGTAAAACTATTTACATCAAAACATACAAACAGACAACGTATATCTAAAAAAAACAATTTAAAAAACACCCCACCAAATACAATCCAAGGACCTGCTGCCAAATACATGAGAGTTTTAACCTGGCACCGAAAAGATAGCAGCGTTGGACCCAGGGGGTCCTCCTCGGTGAGGTCATTCCATAATTGGAGGGCCACCCACTTTACATTTACATTTACTTTGGCATCAGTCATTTTAAGGGGACAAGGTCCACAAATTATGTAAGCCACTATACATTTTCTTAGTGTTTTATGTGTCACAAGATAGTATGAGCCATTGTCATTCCTGAGGGCTACACAATGGTGGACTCCCATTTAGAATATTCAGGAAGGATAATTCAGCTAGAATTATTAGATAATTGTAGCTGAATTAGATAATTCAGCTAGAATATTCAGGAAGGATAATTCAGATAGCACCAAGCTCTTCCAGTACAAAGGAGGTGGGGTCAAGATGAGAAAGCCAAAGCAAGGAAAGACCCTTAGAGAGAAGACCGTCATTTCGTTGCTCATGGGCTTCTGAAAAATTAAATTTTCCCATACTTTGTAAACTTAGAAGCATGCACTCACTAAACTTTTATCTTAAAAGAAATATCCAGCATGCATGGTTTTATTTTTTTTTTATTTCTGTTATTGACAGCATTGCTTTCAAGGACATTGCTCCTGCCCCACCCACTGCAGAGTGGCTGAATGGCGGCATCTGCAGGTTGGCAGAGTGAGATGAGGGGGTGTTAGCAGTTGCATGTACGGCCATGTCAGGCAGCAGCCAATGGGGGCAGGAAGCATCACTCTCAGCAGGCCCACTGTGCAGTGAGGGGATCAGCGTCCCTTGCAGGCAGAGGGGAGGGGGGAAGGTGCACAGGAGTGCAGCCTTCAGGGCGATTCCTTCAAGGCAGCACGGAGCAGTGGGCTGACCAGCGCTCGAGTGGGTGATAGCAGTGGTGGGCTACTGAAAGTCTCAAAGTGAAAGCCATGGTCACACCCCCAAAAACAAACAAACAAACTGCAGAAATAAGTGGAAAGGCAAAAGGAACAGTGGCCCACTCAGGCCAAGGGGGGGTTGCCCAGGAAGAGGGCCTTCAGGCAGTGTGCATTTAACAGAAGTGGTGTTGTGGCAGCACAAACTGTGAGTGGTGAGTTGGAGCCCTGCCCGTTTTATTGTGGCTTGAACCCCTAGAAGAACAATAAGAGAGGGGACAAACATACATTGGCAAGCCCTCCTTTGTCTCTGTCTAATCACAACAGAAGAGCCTAGGAAAAACCTCTCCTTGGAATGGCATTGAAAGGGGAAGACTGGGTGAAAAGGAAAAGCACCAAGCTCGCGTCTCCACCTAGGAATCCTTCTTTCCCTGACAAAGATGAAGAAATTGGGACAGCTGTGCTTTTGCCATGGCTGGAGACTATAGAAAAGGCATGAGAGGTATCCAAATCCAAGAAGAAAGAAAAGAAGAAAAATAAGGTGATTCCTGAGTGCCAGGTGAGGAGCAATAAACACACTAAACTGGTTCAGGAGCTGATGGCACAGGTAGCAGCCCTGCAGAAAAGCAGTGATGGGGAGAGGCTCCCTCTGTCAAGAGCAGTGTTTGCAAGGGAGCACGAAGAATAACACCTGCCAGTTGGGATAGGGACAGGTGAGCACTCTTTTAGCCCACCTTAATTAGCAGGACAACCACAATGGAAGCCATGGGATGGAGGCATTTGGCCCTTTTCACTGCCCCAAGGGTGGTCAGATACATAACCCCTACTGGAGAGAGTGTCCCTCTCAGGGTTTTCAGTTTGTGAACAGGTGTGGCAAGGTTTGGGCCCTAACTGTAAAGCCTGGGGCCCTTCCATGGGTTCCTGGGCTTATTTCATGGAAGGGAGTGGCCTGAGCAAGAGCACTTGATCCACTGTGTGGATATAGCAATACTCCTAGGTAGGGTGATCATATTTTGGAAACCAAAAAAGAGGGCACCGCAATATGAGTGGCCCCAAAGGGGCCATGCCCACCCCAATGTGGCCTTGGTCACATGTCTGATTCTACAGCACACAATTAAGACAAACCTGTTCTACATAATATCTTCATGTTAAAATCCCTGAAATAAAGAACAAGTGAAACATTCAATGTATCTGAAATTAACTTTTGCTGTACTGTGTGTGGTACAGTCTCCCCTTACTGCAAATCCTTCACTGAATGACCATAGTCTCACCTTTCCTAATATTTAACACTCTTTCCCCATGACCTTTCTCATAGACATTTTAAGTCAGGATCCATACTCACAGATTCAGCATACTGCTACCATTGAACAAATGAAGCAGTTGACAAGCACAGAAAAATCTAGTACAACAAACTAGCATTCAGAAATAGTATGAAATACTATTAACCTGCAAAAATTAGCCATGGAACAAAAAACAGCTTGTTGCAGTCACTTCTCACTAGCTTGTTTCAATTTCTAGTTTATCAATGAGAAACTAATCTTAAAAAATTGCCCTTATACCTCTGGTTCATTAGCCATGTAAACTAGACCATGGTCAGTAGCAATACATAGAAAGGCCAGAACAAATGTCCATTGTCACAATGCTAGACAAGGATCTTTCTCTCCTTTTAGCCAAATACCTCCTGAATTTACACTGCCTCAGTGTGCAGAGAACAGAAATCCCAATAGGGGGTGTAACACTTTGCCCAAAGAAAACTGTCCAAAGAAAATGAAGAAATAAGCCCAATGGATTCAATAAAGCTTACTCCCACATAAATGAATATAGGATTGCTCTTAAGATCAGCTGGAAACACTTCCTGACTATTTCTGTTTGTATACCAAAGGTACCTAGAAAGGTATTCCTGGTGGTTGCCACACAATTCAGTAAGTTGACAGTCAGAGCCTGAGTATCTATCCAGAAGTTGAAAGACATTAAAAAATATCTAATAGACTTTCAGCCTGCAGAATAGCTGTTATCTGGGGTTTTAATTGTTCACGGCGCATTCGACATCTAATGGATTTGGGGGTTGTTGTTGTTTGGTATTTTTTTTAATCTAATCACCATCCCAGTGTTCATTTTTGAGCACCTAAGATTAAAAGATGCCTTAAATAAAGGTGCTTACAGGGCCATTAGTGTTTTTATAGCTATTCATGATAAATCTTCACTGTGACAGAATTTAACCAAGTTGAACAGTGCAACACTATACATGTCTACTCAGAAGTAAGACCCATTGAGTACAATAGGGCTTGTTCCGAGGTAGGTGGGCATAGGTTTGCAGCCTAAACTGAGCCTGCAATCCTATCCAGGGGGCCTATCCAGAAGACACCTTAAACCCTGCTGGTTAAGGCTTTTGGTTAAGCAGAAGGATTTAAGGTGTCTTGTGTGATGTGGTTTTCTAAACCCTGCTCACTTATTAATCATAGTTGGACCATCTGCAGTAGGGCTAGCAGCTCTAATAGTGGCTTAACGTGTTGTGTGTGACAGCACAACTTGTGGTTAGTGCTAACCCCAGAAAACCACAGTTTCACTAATTGAAACTGTCATCTGAACAGGCCCAGTGTTAACATAAACATAATTGCAAACACAAAACAGCATCATTGATAGAAGAGGGGGAAGTTGTTAGGAAGGGGATGTTTCTGCAATTGTGGGGGCACTGGTTTGCCCTTCCAATCTTTGTCTTTGCACACTCCATTGAGAGATGTCAAAAATGACAGCTCTCAAAAGCAAGGCAGAGAGAGAGAGAGAGAGAGAGAGAGAGAGAGAGGGAGGGAGGGGGAGGGAGGGAGAGAGATCCCTATGGGAAGCTGTGGAAGTGCCCTGTTTCTTCTGTGGAGGTGAGGTTGCCAGGCATGGGGAAGACCTACTTCCCACCAGAATCCTCCTTTGTGCCAGGGTGTAAGGGCATCCCTTTCCTCCCCTGCCTCACAGGTATGCAAATGGGTGGCTGCTTGAAAGCCCCAATTGGAGTGGAAGAGGGGAATGTGCGTCGTCGTCATCCCCTGCTCCAATAAAGGTGTTTTCTATAATGTCTGGGAATGATATGCTTTCCACTAAGGCTCCAACAGGAGCAGTGGGGGCGGGGTGGGAAAGTGTGCTTTCCGGGCCCTCTGGAAAGTGCGCTTTCCCCTCCTCCGCTCCAGTTGGTGCCTTAAAGGGGAAAGTGTATCATTCCCGGACATTATAGAAAATTATAGAACACACACACATACCGATACCTGGGCTTTAACAAAAACCTGGACAAATCTGGTGAATTCCTGATGGCTGGTCACCCTACTCCTAGGTGATAATTTCTTTCAAACTGCTAAAGAAAATGTTTGGAGAAGGGACTAAATATAGTTTCACTGTTGCCCTGAAAGCCAGAGGTCAAAGAAGAACAGGACAGAGATGAGAATTGGGAGGTAGACAAGATGCAATATAAGGAGGTAGGCCAAAACTGGCCTAATGGGTCAGTAGGTTCCATAATTTTTTATGTTTTTTGTCTATCCATCAAGTGCAGCCATGGTAATCTGAGCAATTCGTCTGATGGGATGCCTGGATATAGAATACAGGTCTTAATTGATTTCCTTGGTCACGTATGGTTGAGCTATGATCATATCTTCCACATGAAGGTTGCTTGCCTTCACCTTAGCTTTACCTGGGAAGCCCCAGAGCCTCAGCTGTGGTTGCAATGCATGACACTTGCCAGGCCTGCCACAGGGAATTGCTCAGACAGAGGACATATTTTTGGCTTGTTAAGAGAGTGTTTTTCTGCAGTTGGGCATGGAAGGGCAGATGATTCAAGGGGAGGTCAGTTCCCTGGGGCATGAGTGTTCCACATGTGGAGGGGCCCACAACTTTGCATCCTGCTGACGAATGTTGGTCAACAGGGGGAATGTCAAGGAGCGGCTGTACAACCAGAAGAAAGCAGAGGGAGGAGAGCCTCCAAAAAAACCCAACCCAGTTTAATTCGCTTTGATGTGCTGTCCTGCCATTATTCAAATGTGGTGGAGGCTGCATAGCTGTGGGAGAAGTTTATTAATGGATTCTGTATACCTTCCCAAAGGTCAGGGAGCCTCAAAGATCATCTTACCTGAGGTCTACAGGCTGGAGAGCGAAGAGGCCAAGCCAAGTTGGACAACCATCTGTCAGGTATGTTTTAGGGTGGATTCCTGCATTGAGCAGGGGGTTGGACTCGGTGGCCTTATAGGCACCTTCCAACTCTACTATTCTATGATTCTATGAAGTTCTGGAAGGATCTCACAAAGGGGAAGATGGTTGGTCTACCTGAGACATTGTGCCTGCCAACCTTTTGTGCTTCTCCTTTGGATTGTGCCCAATAGACCCCAGGGAAATCCTCCCTGACCCATCATCGTTTGTCCCATCCCCACATTGTGTCACTCTCTATATCAACACACCACAAACCATAAAGCGGGGCAGACTCCCCCACAGGATTGCTGTGGGTGACAATACCCAACTGGCCCCAAAGGTAATTTCATTCTGGGGACATGCTATAATCCCTCTGACCGAAATCACCCTCCAGGTGAACTTGAGATAGAGAACAAAATCAAGGCGGCATCCAAAGGAGAAAGTGTAGTAATGATCTCACAGTGATTGGATAGGTGTGTTTTCCAGTCACAACAAAGAAGTAACATTCCATTATTATTATTATTATTATTATTATTATTATTATTATTATTATTATTATTAATTGCATTTTTATACCGTCCAATAGCCGAAGCTCCCTGGCGGTTCATTATACCCTAATGACTCTGCTCTAGAAAAGCTGGTCACGGAACAAATCAAAGGGTGGGGGAGTGTTGTTGAACTGATCACAGTGCTATCGAATTTAATGTATATATATTATAACTAGAAAATTTTAAAGGAGGTCCAACACAAGCACACATTTGACTTCAAAAGAGGAAATCTCTCAGGAATGCTTTGGGGTTACTCAAAACTGCAATAACAGAAGCTCAGCTAGAGCTTTATTCCTGCAATAAAACAGGGCAGTGGTTTAGAAACTCATCTAAGAGTAACCCTTACCTTCATGGAAGTAAGCCAATGGTAAAGGTGACTTCACTGTCTATATGAGGAGGTTAACTGCATAGGAGCATTTAATTTGAAGTTCCTCAATTAATCCTCCTGATGGTGGCAGTGCGATTACCAAGCTTTTATCCATATTGAAAAAATAGGACAGAGAAGAGAGGAAAATCCCATTTATTTTTATCTAGCAACTTCCCATTTCAACATATCTGAAATTTCCCTGATCAGGTAACAACTCTGTTATGATGTATTTTTCGTAGCTCACCTTCCCTTAGCCATTCGTATGATTGTTCTTTGTTTATTTGTGGGTTCTGTATTATGTTGTACTGCTTTCCATGGAGTGCTTTTTGTGCCCATTTTTCTCTTTTCTCTGTGAGTGTGTGTGGTCACGTTTGGTCTTTGTTTTGTAGTGCTAGGTTGAGTGGGGTGTAATTTATATCTGCTCTTACTATGGTTTTATGAATGGGGTATTATTATTATTATTATTATTATTATTATTATTATTATTATTATTATTATTATTATCCATACACCACCTGATCTGCTTAAAAGCCATTAAAGTGGTGAGCAACAATTTAAAACAATAAAACTTGCAACAATAAAAACAAGGACATTAAAAATAGTCAAACATTAAAAACTACACATTTTAAAAAGCTAAATTGAAAACGCATCTTAGTGTCCTTTCTAAAGGCCAAGCGAGAGGAAGCCTAGTTCTTAGGGGAAAACATACCATAGGTTCGGGGGGGTGGAGGGGCAATATAGGAAAAAGCCCTTTCATGCATGCCCAAGAAATGGACCTCTGTGAGTAAAGGTGTCCTTAAAAGGGCTTCTCCTTCAGATCTTAATACCTGGGCAGGTTCATAGATAGGCAGGTGGCCCCTTAGACAGGCAGATCCAACGTCATCTAGGGTTTTAACAGCTAAGGGCAACACCTTGAATTCAGCCTGGAAAGCAATTGGCAACCAGTGCAGGTCTTTCAGGGCAGGTGTAATTTGATCCCAATACCATGCACGGGTTAGCGGCCTAACTGCTGCATTTTGCATTAATTGAAGCTTCTAGGCACTCTTCATGGGTACCCCAACATACAGCACATTTAAATAGTCTAAACATGGTGCAACCAAGACATGGATAACTGTTCCGAAGTTAGACCAATTCAGGAATTCAGATGGTACACCAAGGCCTCATATTGGATAGATGTGTTTTCCAGGATATTGCACTATGAAAGTGGTATGAAAGTGGTATATAAAAGGCAGGAGCCCCACCAAGTAGGATATAATGGTATGAAAGTGGTATATGGGATGTGTCAATGGGCTCCAACAGTTGTCAGAGCACTTCAATACCGCTGTTTAGCAGTAGTGTGGCTCCAGCCTTTTATACACTGCTTACGTAGTGGATACTGTTGTTTTATACTGTTGTTTTTATATTTTTGATGGTTTTAAATTTTGTATACTTTTTAATGTTTATTGTTTTAAAATTTTGAAAACCGCCCAGAGAGCTTCGGTATATAAATTTTAATAATAATAATAATAATAATAATAATAATAATAATAATAATGCAATATCCTGCTTGGTGTAGATGAGGCCCAGGTGTAATTGTGTAAATGAGCTCCTTACCACCTACACCACTTGAAGATTGAGAGACCGCGTAGGATCAAGGATCACTCCCAAGCTACAGACCTGAGCCTTCCAGAACAGGTTGAATTCCAGTCCCCAGGTCAGGCTTTCTACTGGCTAACACTACCTTCATCAGGGCTAGATCTACACCAGTGCTTTTTTCCTGGTACTGAAGTGCACGGATAAGTGTTGTGGTGCATTATGTATTCCATATATCACTTCTCTGACTTTATTTCCTGCATTTTATTCTGTATTATCCAAAATACCTCAACAAATGACATTGTGTGTACTACAAACTATAGATGCTCAGTAATCATAGAATCATAGAATAGTAGAGTTGGAAGGGGCCTATAAGGCCATCGAGTCCAACCCCCTGCTCAGTGCAGGAAGAGGGATATAGTATTACCCTGATGGGATCCTGTGACACGAGGTGCAGATCTGGCCCTGGTCTGGGTTTTGCTTCAGTCAGTCCATCCTTACCCTGCCCGTTATTGAACCCAAGCAGCATTCAAGGTTTTCTGCTGCTTCCATGTAAGGTGAAAAAGAGCAATAGAGTTGGGTGGCAATAGCGTATTGGTGGTACCTTACTCTTCAGGAGGCCAGTTTCAGATGTGCTTTGGTAAATTTCGCTCTTTTATTGGTAAAAAAAATAAAATAGGAATGACGTTGAATTCTAGTCACTAGCCAGTAATCTGAGATTTGAATAATTGTTATAATTATTAAAAGAATGCTGTATGTGGTACAAGTGATACCACAAATACTCATATGTAAAATAGACTTTTTATTACAGCATTCAATAGAAGCAAACTGTCATTGGACTTTGTGAAGAACATGGGGGTATTTAAGCTATCTTGGGCCAAGGAGGAGTTTTCTCATTATAGGCACAGCTTCCCCGGATGATGCTTTTGTAGGTCACGTACCTGGATCATGTGAATCTCCTGTAGGTCAGCTGATCACCTTAGTCACCTGACACCCCTGTACACTACATCATAGGATTTAAAAATGTTTTGTTTAATAAAAGTTCTATATAAATTATGGACAGCAGACATGGTGCAAAAAGAGGGAAACAGGGAGAGAGGAAATCATTAAAAATTGCAAACAAATATAGTGTGCAGTTGCACAGCAAACTGCAAACTATTCAGATCTCAGGGTATTTATTCAGTCAATTTATATACCACTTACCCTATCTAAAGATCATAGAATCATAGAATAGCAGAGTTGGAAGGGGCCTACAAGGCCATCGAGTCCAACCCCCTGCTCAATGCAGGAATCCAACCTAAAGCATCCCCGACAGATGCTTGCCCAGCTGCCTCTTGAAGGCCTCTAGTGTGGGAGAGCCCACAACCTCCCTAGGTAACTGATTCCATTGTCGCACTGCTCTAACAGTCAGGAAGTTTTTCCTGATGTCCAGCTGAAATCTGGCTTCCTTTAACTTGAGTCCATTATTCCGTGTCCTGCACTCTGGGAGGATCGAGAAGAGATCCTGGCCCTCCTCTGTGTGACAACCTTTTAAGTATTTGAAGAGTGCTATCATGTCTCCCCTCAATCTCCTCTTCTCCAGGCTAAACATGCCCAGTTCTTTCAGTCTCTCTTCATAGGACTTTGTTTCCAGACCCCTGACCATCCTGGTTGCCCTCCTCTGAACACGCTCCTGCTTGTCTGCGTCCTTCTTGAATTGTGGAGCCCAGAACTGGATGCAATACTCTAGATGAGGCCTAACCAGGGCCGAATAGAGAGGAACCAGTACCTCATGTGATTTGGAAGCTATACTTCTATTAATGCAGCCCAAAATAGCATTTGCCTTTCTTGCAGCCATATCACACTGTTGGCTCATATTCAGCTTGCAATCTACAACAATTCCAAGATCCTTCTCGTTTGTAGTATTGCTGAGCCAAGTATCCCCCATCTTGTAACTGTGCCTTTGGTTTCTATTTCCTAAATGTAGAACTTGGCATTTATCCCTATTAAATTTCATCCCGTTGTTTTCAGCCCAGCACTCCAACCTATCAAGACCACTTTGAAGTTTGCGTCTGTCTTCCAGGGTATTAGCTATCCCACCCAATTTTGTGTCATCTGAAAATTTGATCAGCGTTCCCTGCACCTCCTCGTCCAAATCATTCATAAAAATGTTGAAGAGCACTGGGCCCAGGACTGAGCCCTGCGGTACCCCACTCGTTGCCTCTCCCCAGTTTGAGAAGGTTCCATTGATAAGTACTCTTTGAGTCCGATTCTGTAGCCAACTGTGAATCCACCTAATAGTTGTTCCATCTAGCCCACTTTTAGCTAGTTTGTTAATCAGAATGTCATGTGGTACTTTGTCAAAAGCTTTGCTGAAGTCAAGATATATGACGTCCACAGCGTTCCCACGGTCCACAAGGGAGGTTACCTTATCAAAAAATGAGATCAAATTTGTCTGACAGGACTTGTTCTTGACAAATCCATGTTGGCTTCTAGTGATCACCGCATTGATTTCAAGGTGTTTACAGATTGACTTCTTTATAATCTGCTCCAGAATTTTCTCAGGGATGGATGTCAGACTGACTGGTTTGTAGTTCCCAGGTTCTTCCTTTTTGCCCTTTTTGAAGAAAAGGACAACGTTAGCCCTCCTCCAGTCGTCCGGCACCTCACCCGACTTCCATGATTTTGCAAAGATAATAGACAAAGGTTCTGAGAGTTCTTCCGCTAGCTCCTTCATTACTCTAGGATGCAGTTCATTCAAGGAAATTAGGTGTTCTTTGACCATTTGTTTATCAATCTCAAACTGTAATCCTACTCCCTCAACTTCTGCTTCACTTTTTCCAGGGGGGTCATAAACCCGCTTTTGGGAGAAGACTGAGGCAAAGTAGGAATTGAGCACTTCAGCCTTTTCTTTGTCATCTGTTATCAATTTGCCATCCTCATTAAGCAGTTGAACCACCATTTCTTTCCTCTTGTCTTTTACTACTCACATATCTGAAGAAAGCCTTTTTATTGCTTTTAGCATCCCTCGCTAATCTCAGCTCATTCACAGCTTTAGCCTTCCTGACGCCATTTCGGCACTTCTGCGCCACTTGTCTGTACTCTTCTTTTGTAGCCTGGCCTTCCTTCCACTTCCTATATGTATCCCTTTTTGTTTTCAGGTCGTCTCTAAGCTTTTTGTGGAGCCACATTGGTTTCCTCTGTTGTCTTCTATCTTTTCTCCTTGTTGGAATTGTTTGTAACTGTTCCTTTAAAATTTGCTTTTTAAAATACTCCCACCCATCCTGCACTCCTTTTCTCATTAGGCTCATTTGCCATGGAACCTTACTTATCATAGTTCTGAGTTTATTAAAATCAGCTTTCCTAAAATCCAGAGTACGTGTATGGCTACGCTCGACTTTTGTCTCCTTCATAATCAAGAATTCAAGTATGACGTGGTCACTTTCCCCCAGAGTTCCCGTAACTGCCACTTTATCCACTAAGTCATCCCTATTGGTCAATATCAAGTCAAGGATTGTCGATCCTTCCTCCACTTTCTGTAGGAGAAAGTTATCACCCACACATGTCAGGAATTTCTTGGAAGGGCCACTTTTGGCAGTATTGGTCTCCCAACAGATATCAGGGTGCAACTCCACCTCCCTTTCTATTTCTTCTGTTCTTTTTGAACAAGTTATATCCTTCAATTGCTATATTCCAGTCATGGGAGTCATCCCACCAAGTTTCAATTATACCTATCAAGTCGTATTTGCCTTCATGTATTAAGAGTTCAAGTTCGTTCTGTTTGTGTCCCATGCTCTGGGCATTAGTATATAGACATCGAAGACCATGTGTTTTATAGTCTGGCTTTGTTCCTACATTGTTGCGGACACTATTTTGGGGCACTATTGGAGCTGTTCTCTGTACTGTGGTGCCTTGGCCTTCATCCATTGTTGCCTCGAGGTTTACGTCTCCACCCCTGTAAGATTCAGTTTAAAGCCCTCCTGATCAAGTTCTTCATGCTGTGGCCGAACTCATTCTTTCCAGCCCTTGTGAGGTGCAACCCATCCCTTGCCAGCAGTCCATGTTCCAAGTAGCGTAGCCCGTGGTCCCAGAATCCAAAATTCTCACGTCAGCACCACCTTCGTAGCCAGTCGTTCATCCGGAGTATTTTTCTTTCCCTTTCTAATCCTCTTCCAAGAACCGGGAGGATGGATGAGAAAACTACCTGGGCCCCAAAGTTCTTCAGTTTCCTTCCCAGAGCTTCATAGTCTGAAATGATTTCTTCGTAGCTCTGCTTGGAGACATCATTTGTTCCCACATGGATGAGAAGAAAGGGGTATGTGTCCGTGGACTTTATGAGTTTCGGTAACCCTTCAGTCACATCTCTAATCTGTGCTCCAGGGAGACAGCACACCTGACGAGTCCATGGGTCTTCACGACATACTTAGGTTTCAATCCCACGCAGCAGGGAGTCTCCCACAACGACTACTCTTCTCTTCTTCTTGGTTGACCCACCTTCTGCCTCTTGTTCATTGTTGCACAGTGTCTCCTGTACTTCTTCCTCTGCAAACTGTCCTTCAGACTCATCCTCCAGAAGCTGAAAGCGGTTGCTTAACTCTAATGGTTCCACCGGTGCAGAATGCCTTCTAGTTCTTCTGCTCCTAACTGTCACTCTTTCCCAGAGAGTTTCCTCTTCATTGGCTTTCCTCCCCTCAGCATACTCCACTTCTGCTTCAGCTGGCTGTTGCTCTTCAATCTCGTGTGCTTCTTGTTGCTGTTGCAGTTCCACCGTTCGGTCTAAGAACTCCTCGTCTTCTCTTATTCCTTGGAGGGTGGACACTCGCCGCTCAAGTCCTCTCACTTTTTCTTCCAAAAGTGCCACCAGCTTGCACTTGTTGCAGGTATACGCCATGTTGAGCTCAGGCAGAAACATGAACATTGCACACCCTTTGCAGGTCACCACCTCTAGGGGCTCCTTTCCATCCATATTGTCTATTTCTGCTTTGTTTTTTCCTTTCTGATTATAGTGGAATTGCCTTTACTTTGTCCTGTCCTCTCTAAAGGTACACAACTATATGAGTATGTCTTATGGGAAAATAAGATTTTTTGGTTTTTTTTTGGGGGGGGGTTTTGGTTTTGTGGGGTGGGTGGGTTTCTCTTTATGTTTTTCTTTGTTCCCCCCTCTCTTTTTTTTCTTCGTAGAGGCCTCCCCCTTGGTCTCCTCTTCCCCTACACTCCCCCTGTCAAACTCCTGTTTGCTGTTCCCGTTCGCTCTCTCTCTGGGAACTGGCTTACTTTTGTAGCTTCTACTTGAGCTGGGCAAGCTGCTCTTCCCTGCTTCTGCTCAGCTCCAAGTCAGGAAACAGAATGAGGTCACCGGGAGGCCAACAACAATCAACAGCAATCAGGCTACTGATTGCTGAGTACAAAGTACAATCAGCAATCAGGCCACACACCCTTCAGGTCCTGCAGCAACTCTCCACACCTACCCTCTTCACTCAGCACTCAGGAGCACATGGCAAGTACATGGCCTCTTTGAATTGGCAGCCTCCTGGATATCTACTCTTCTGAGTTTTCTGGTCACAGAACTCTGGATTTGATTGGAGGGAGAGTAGAAATTCCAGATCCCTGGCACAATTTTAAAAATCAGATCCTTTATTTATTTATTTATTGCATTTCTATACCGCCCAATAGCCGAAGCTCTCTGGGCAGTTTACAATCCTTTAGCATCAGGTATATTATTCACATCAGATTTCCTTTTATAGTCTGTCGCTTTGCTGAATCCTTTATTTTCAGTTCCCTAATTATGGGTGTGTTCATGAATAGACCTGTGTATATATTCTGTGTATACAGTCTGAACCCCCCTTCCAGGTTCAGACTGTAGTGCTGCCACCTCAAGCTCAGCTGTTGCTCAAACATTAGTCTTTGCAAAATGCATTCCTTTAATCTAGTCAGGTTCCTTTAACAGAAGAAAAATGTGGGGCAGAGGCAGACCCTTTAATTCATCTGAGCCTCTAGAAGGGAGGCTCTGTTTGGAAGGCATTCTTCCTTATTTGTCTTCTAGTTGATATTTTTTGTTAGCAGGTGTATATTACTCCCCCTAGTAAGTTTTCAGTGTACTATTTTTAAAGGTCTTGTTTGATACCCGACACTGCCTGCAATAAAGCCAACATGAGTGATTAATAGCAAAGTCTCTGCCATTTTATTATTAATAGCAGTGTGTTGACTCAATTAAATCCAGCCTGCTTTTTTTGGCAGGCCTCTGCAATTATACATATCATTATGGGCAGCAACCCAAATGCATCCTGGGTGGAGACCAGAACTCCACATTAACTTTTTCTGGCGCACTCAAGACATGTTGGCGACTGTGCCATGTGTCTCTAACCAAGCCAAGATGTCCATCTCAAGGATGCAAGAGGAGAACTGGCGATGGGATGCTGTGAAATGTCTCCAGACTTTTTGATTTGAATTCAGCTCCTTTGGTGAGTTTAAGTGGAAAATTGAGGCTGAGCTTCTCCAGGAATGACATTCCCAGATTTTGACCACTCTTGCTTCTCTCCGTCCTATTTCTCCTGATGAGAAAGGAAGTGGAAAGAACAAGTCTTTGGTAATGAGCGAAGCAAAGTTGATCCTTTTGGGAGTGTACCCATCAAAACAACCCCACGGCACGGTAGCCTTCTTCACTATTAAGAAAAAAAGGGCCATGGCCAGGCTTTGCATGAATCTTTCAGGCCCAAGTGATTTGGTGTAGCAGTGGGAACATATTGACAATAGTAGCGAATGTCCTTGCCTGTTGAATTGTCTTCAGGGTAATAATTATTCTACTACTAAGTAGGTCAACAGTCAGAGGAGGTTGATCTAGATAGACTACCACTGATACAACAGGACTGGGGCTCTTTCAGGTGGGATCCCAAGTTCTGCTTTTGCAACAGCTCTACAAGGCAATACCAAAAGCCACTGGTTTTCCATGTCTGTGGTAGAAGTAGCATCCCAGTGGTCAAAAATGTCATGGCAACTTAGTAGTTTCCCTTCTTTATAAACTCAACTCCCCAGGGAATAGAAACAAGCTAAATTTCCACAGAATTTGAAATTCAACTTGAATCTTGTAAATGGTGTTGAATCCCTAAAAATGCAATAAACTCCAGGCAATACTTATCTACCCCAAAGAAGCACATGTGAAATAGCACACATGGGCACCGTCATACCTAGGTCACACCTGTCTGTCTCATAGCCTGTCTTGATAAAACAGAAGAAATCAAAGAGTAAGATGAAAGGAAGGGGTAGGATTCGAGACAAGCTAAAAGCAGGGGGTGGGTGGGAATCTTCTGGTGCTGTTTCTGACCAAACTCTTGCAGAGAAAAAAATGTCTATCCACTTGACTTGACAGGACCCGTACCAGGCATTTTGTCACAGCTACTGGGACAGGTCCCTAAGGCCTTATTCAGCCAGATTGCATCATTTCCCAACAGGATTAACCCAGGGGTACTCTCCAGGCTGTTGCCCTGCCCCATTCAAGCAATTTTATGGGGGATCTAGACATTGTTTTCTCACTGACAAAAATCTGTTAAAGAAGAAAAGATGGAATAGCTGCACAGTGTCTTCTAATGTTTACCACAAGGAGCATTTGCCTGCACAAGTGAGGGATTAAAGTGCCTAGGGGGGCAGTGGAGAGTCATACTAACACCACCCCTAATGCCCCCAAGGCTTAGACTATTCCAAACTCGTTCCCATGTTGAGCACTAAAGCAGTGCCAGGTTTAGGAACAAGCCATGGCTTAGGGCCTCATATTATGAGGGGGCTCTAAATATGTTGGAGATAACTAAGATGTATGATAACTAAGATGAAATCACTTTGTCTTAAATATGTTGGAAAGTCTAGTGTGGCTTACAGCAGAATTGCTTTATAGAGAGAGAAAGTGTGGCAACACAGCATTTATTATTGGAGACAAGAAGCACAAACTAGAGCCAGTTTAGAAGAAGTTCAAATTGGCTTACCTCTCTGTCTGCTAATAACTTTGCCTCTTTTTTCAATGCTAAAATCCAAACTATCCGCTCTGATCTGGCCAGCTCTGCTCCTCTTCCAGTTCCTGTTCCTCATCTGTCAGCTCCTCCTGCAAATTTCTCTGCGTTTTCTTCGGTCTCTGCGGATGAACTGTCTACAATACTGCGCTCTTCGAAGCCTTCCACTTGTTCTCGTGATCCGATTCCTTCTCGCGTCTTTATTAATCTTATTCCTGCTATCCTCCCTTCCTTGCTACATATTATTAATCTTTCTCTGTCCTCTGGTTCATTTCCTTCTGCTTTTAAACATGCTACAGTCTCTCCCATTCTCAAGAAACCTACTCTTGATAGGCTATCTCTATCTAACTACCGACCTGTCTCTTTGTTGCCATTTGTTTCAAAGATCCTGGAGCGTGCGGTCTACTCTCGCTGTCTTGACTTTCTTTCTAGTAACTCTGCTTTGGATCCATTTCAATCTGGATTCCGTCCTCTGCATTCCACCGAAACAGCCCTTACTAAGATCACCAATGATCTCCTTACTGCCAAGTCTAAAGGCCATTATTCCATTCTTATTCTCCTTGATCTAACTGCAGCCTTTGACACGGTTGATCATGATCTTCTCTTAGATTCCCTTCATGACCTTGGATTTTGTGGCTCTGTCTATAACTGGTTTGCCTCCTATCTAGCGGGTCGCTCTTTCAGCGTGTTGGCTAATGGCAGCTCGTCTTCCTCCTTTCCCCTTTCAGTAGGGGTTCCGCAAGGCTCGGTGCTTGGCCCGTTGTTGTTTTCCTTATACATGTTGCCCTTGGGCAAGCTTATTCAATCTCATGGCCTCCAATATCATCTGTACGCCGATGATACACAACTATATCTGTCATCTCCGGAACTTTCTCCTGATGTTCACGATCGTATCTCGGCATGTCTTTCAGATATCTCAGCTTGGCTGCTTCATCGTCGCTTGAAGCTTAACATGGCAAAGACTGAATTGCTTGTTTTTCCTCCTAAACCTTCTCCTCATCTCTCATTCTCTCTTACTGTCAATGATGTTACGCTTACTCCGGTCAAGGAAGCTCGTAACCTTGGCTTTATCTTCGACTCCTCGCTCTCCTTTATTCCTCATATTGAGGCAGTAGCTAAATCTTGTCGATTTTTCCTGTATAATATTGCCAGGATTCGATCATTTTTGTCTGTCTCTTCTGCCAAGACGCTTGTTCATGCACTGGTTATTTCACGGTTGGACTACTGCAACCTTCTTCTCTCTGGCCTTCCTTCTTCTCACATCAGTCCGTTGGTTTCTGTTCACCACTCTGCTGCAAAGATCATCTTCTTGGCTCGCCGCTCCGACCATGTTACTCCGCTTCTGAAATCTCTTCATTGGCTTCCAATTCACTTCAGAATCCAATATAAACTTCTCCTGTTAACCTTCAAAGCTTTTCACGGTCTAGCTCCTTCCTATCTCTCCTCTCTCATCTCACACTATTGCCCCGCTCGTGCTCTTCGCTCCTCTGATGCCATGTTTCTCGCCTGCCCAAGGGCCTCTACTTCCCTTGCTCGGCTTCGTCCATTTTCGTCTGCTGCCCCTTACGCCTGGAACGCTCTTCCAGAACATTTGAGAACTACAAGTTCAACCGCAGCTTTTAAAGCTCAACTAAAAACTTTTCTTTTTCCTAAAGCTTTTAAAACTTGATGTTGTGCAGACTTCTACTGTTATTTTCTACTGTTAGTTTTTCCCTACCCTGTGCCTGCTTACCCTACCCTGTGCCTGTTTGCATTCTCTTTCCCTCCTTATTGTTTACTACAACTTTATTAGATTGTAAGCCTATGCGGCAGGGTCTTGCTATTTACTGTTTTACTCTGTACAGCACCATGTACATTGATGGTGCTATATAAATAAATAATAATAATAATAATAATAACTTCTGTGTGTATGTGTGTTTTCGTTTGTGTGTGTGCGCGCGCACACGCAAAGCAGAGATAGAGAGAGAGGAGTGGGTGGAGTGGGGTGGAATATTTTAAAAAATGGTGACAAGAGGTAGGTGTTAGTTTGTTTGTTTGCTTTAAACTTTCCTTGTTAGTCAGGTATTATATTTTAACATGCAAGAATTAAAATGAGATACCTTTCATGTTCAGAAGTTGACAGTTTTTGAAATAATGCAGGTTTCTGGTTCACATCTAGTTCATACTGCACATAAGAAGATTCTCTGAGGTTAACCTGTAAAACATAAGATGCTGAAGTCCCGTTAGTGACATGTATGTCATATGTGTCAGTTCTGGCTGTGGTTCCCCCGTGAAGAAGGAGAAAAGCACACTGAACATGTGTGTCAGGATTCTGAGCCCAGGCATTGAAAACAATTCCCGGGAGAGGGACAGAGGGCATATACTGCTGTGATTGAATTGTGTGTCTCATCCTGGTCATTGCCAGCAGGGGAGACTAGCAAGATACACGTGCAAAAAGCAACGTGCCACTTCCCTGGATGACGCTGCACTCTCACTCAAACAAAGTATTGGGAATTCCTTACCTGTTCAAGTTCATCACAGTTCTTCAAATTCCACCTCGAAGCTCATTCTGTCTCGTGTCTGTCTCAGATTGTGACCGTTGTTGTTTTCCCCCTTTTTGCATGAAAACTTGTATGTACTTCTCCAAATGTACATCTCAATTGTGCGTATCTTTGAAATATATGCTTTCTTCTCCCATTGATTAAAGCGTGTTTGTGCACATTTTTCAAAATTACACATCTTTTCATGCACATTTTTCAAATGTACAAATACTGTTAAATGCTTTTTTTAAAAAAAATGGTTTGCAGATGACATTGCAAGCTTGGGAATGTACAGACCTTGACCCTAGTAGCTTGTGTTCGAGTGAGTCCATGTTTAGTTCAGGAGGTGTGAACTGAATAAATCCTGATGAAAAATGAACTGAATTTCTGAATTTCTCAGACATCCCTAGTTGAAACAATCCCTCAATAACACAAATGAGGAGTGAAACGCATGGCTTAGGCATGTTCCACCTTTCATGAGTCCACAATGGTGTTGGTTCAGGGCTATGTTCATAGTGTTATCATATCAAATATCAGCCAAACATGATTGGATCATGTTAATTCTGAACAAGCAATCATTTACTGGCAATCAGTTTTGTTTTTTTAAAGAGTTAAACGCTTTACCACTGAAGCACATACAAACTATGCTGGTCCCTGATTATGAGGTGGGGAGAACCATTGTTCTACTTCCACAAGTATAGATAGATAGTCAGGCCCAAACATCAGGCCCACATCTTTCTTTGCCCTTAATGAGGCCACCATTCTTGAGTCAATGGGTAGATAATAACAGTATGGAACGCTTTCCTCAGTGAGATACACCTGATGTCATGCTTGTCATCTTTCCAGTGCCAGGTAAAGACTTCCCTCTACTCCCAGGCATCTGACAGCACACAATAAGTTTTTAATGGGTCTACTCTCCACTCAGATGCCTGCACAGAAAATGATACTGCAAGTGTTTGGCTGACGCCTTGTATTCCTTTGATGAGTTTTATTTCTCAGAGAGTTGGTACAAAGCCAGTTTATAGAAAATGCTTTTCTTCCCATGCTCCGTTTATGAGAAATCTTCCAGATATTCAGTCCTTAACACTTTATTCGGCTACTAAGTAGGCCTACATTATTATTATTATTATTATTATTATTATTATTATTATTATTATTATTATTATATCTGATTTCTAGGATTTCTCAGCACCTTGTTATCGCATGTAGGGCCACTTTGCTTTGCCCTGGTATGATTTTGTTCCCAGTTTGTACTGGCTCCACCTTAAAACAATCCATTATGGTAGGAGGAGGAGGACATTCTGTGCTATCCTTCACAACTTGGATCAGCTCCATTGATGTACTCCATCTGGTTTATTTTGCTGGCATTAGGCAGTTCACAGCTGTGGGGATCTTTATAATAAGGGCAGAAATACTCACATATTTTGTCTCTGATCCCATTATGTCTTTGTTTTCTTTCTAGGGGTCTCTGATCAGGATTGCATGGGAATCAATGGAGGTGTTTGTTTTTGTTTTTACTTACCAGCTTTGTATTTCCCAATTAAAAGTAGAAAATTGAGTTTTGATGTGACACCTAAGGACTTTTGAAAGAGATAACTCTGTTGTGCTATGACGCAGTCATAGAATCCAGACTCCGCCTGTATAAAGATCCATCTTTCACTGGAAGGATCTCAAGCTGAAGGATTTGGAAAGACCTTGGTCAGAAAGTAGCTTCCAGCCAGAATACTGAGCTACATGGACTAAGTCTATTTGAATTGTTTTTGTCTGTATGTATTTAATTGTGTTTTAATGCATTTGTTTTAATCAAGTTTTATTTTTGATTGTAAGCTGCCTTCAGTGCCATTTTTTCTTGATAAAATGGCAGGGTACAAAACAAATAAATAATATAAGGCAGCTAAATGTGTTCAACTCCAGTAATCCTCCACTAGATTTGAGATGATGGCTGGTGAAAATATGTATATTCACATCCTTAAACATGCCTACACAGAGAGAGCACTACATTTTCAAATCAGCATTCTAAATTTGGAAATGAAAACTTAAATTTTGACATTCAAATACAATTATTCTGATTTTCCGAACCCTAGCCTTCTGAAAAATCTTGGAAAATATTAGTCACGAAACATTTTGTTTCAGCTTTCTTGATACAACCTTCAAGTGACTGAATGTCAGAATTGCTTGCCTATGAAGTCAGCACTTGAGATGTCTGGGGCTGGAATGTTGCTGATGTCAAGAATGTCCCCCCAACTCCCACGCTTCATTGTAAGCAAGGAGAAGATAAGATCTTGGCCAGGAGCTCTAATAAAGCACTTGGAATCACTAATAGATATCAATATAAGCTGTTATCCTATACCCACTCACCAGGGAGTAAGTCCCATTGAATACAGTAGAGTTTACTTCTGAGTAGACATGCATAGGATTGCACTGTTTAATGTATTACTGATAATGATGGCAAACTCCATAAGGCCAACAGATGAATTCATATTGAATGCTACATTTCATATGCATATTTCAATTATCATATGGTATGGTACATTTCAGTTAACATATGTTACAGTAAATTTCAATGCTCCATGAAAATTGATACCTACCAATAATTCTTACAATCTCAGAAGGCCAGCTGACTATAGGGTGACCCTATGGAAAGGAGGACAGGGCTCCGGTATCTTTAACAGTTGTATTGAAAAGGGAATTTCAGTAGGGTTCATTTGTATGCATGCAGCATCTGGTGAAATTCCCTCTTCATCACAAGAGTTAACGCTGCAGGAGCCCTGCCCTCTTTAGTATCTGGTCACCCTATTGGGCAAAGGAGGTCCAGAAAATCTGCCAGTTTATTAAATCTGAGATTTAATATTCTGACAATAATTCTAAATGATATGGAGGGGATGCTATTATCAAAGCCTTCTTTGGATGTTGGTAATGGGAGGTGGTGTGAAGAAGAGCCCTGTTGAGAAAGCAAGGTCAGAGCCAAAGAATGTGGACAGCCTTCCGGAAGAACTAAAAGATCTCATTGGATCAGGCCAGGGTCCACCTGTTTCCAGCAGGGCCCAGCCTCTAAGTGGAGGTTCTGTTTAGCCATCATGGCTAATATTTGGAGAGTTGAGAAAGTGATTAGAGACATTTTTCTCTCACTGTTTTCTAATAGTAGAATTTGGGATCACCCAATGAAGTGGATTAGCACTAAGTTCTGTTTCAAGACAGATGTAAAGAAGTAATTCTTCACACAATAAATGGCAGCTAAAAAGAAGTTCCATTAATTCTTATGGAAGTCTTGTAAACACACAAGAGACACACACATGACTCAAAAGTATATAAATATATCTGGGCACATACTGCCCAATCATTGCAGAACATCAGAAAGTCATAGCGGAGGAAGGGGGTGAATTTATTTACCAGAGGCCATGAATCTCCCTGAGAAACTGAGCCTTCTGGATGTGGGGATTATTTCCAGCCTAAGGATTGTGCTACTTACCTGGATATTTGGATTCACCGATCTCTATAATTGACTGTCAGCAATGCTACTGGTAGCAATGCTGAGCCAGCAAGATTGACAGGGAAGGGCTCTTTCTGTCTGCCTGCCTGTCTGGGTCACTAGCTGAGATAAAACTAGATTCCATAAAAATGTGACTATTGTTTAGCACATAAATCTCTTCTATTTGATGCCTTAGTGTTTATCATCAATCTTAGTTGTAGAGAAATAAAGCCAAACCAGTTGGATAAAATTCTCTTAAACACTGGAAACCACTTCAAAATATTTGGAAATGCAAGTTTTAAAGGCACATCTGGGTAAGTATATGCAGAATGTCACCCAAAGGCAATGCCTCATGTTGTAAGACTGGGGCTAATTGTAAAACAATGCCGTGGTTGATCAGAGTTGGAAGGAGGCAAAAATCATGGGCTAGTAGTGGAAAATAGGGTCCATGGGGAAGAACAAGGAGTTGTAGAGATTCAAGGCAGCTTTGCTGTGAGCTCCTGTGTGGTTTCTAACCCACTCTACAAACTGTACTGCAAGCCATGGGTTGCGGAGTGTGTTAGAACCCCACCCCCACCCTGTGCCACATGCCAGGTTCGGATGACATGGTAACCCTCGAAGCAGTGCGGGTAATTAAGGAAATGCCAGGCATGCAAGTGGCACGCATAAGGGCAGGGGGAACAACCCATGTGGGGTGTCATTTATTAATGATGATATTTCTTTCTTCCTCTTTCCATTGAGTTTCTCATTTTCAATTTTATGTTTGCCTGATCAAAGAGTTTTAAGCATAGGTTTGTCAAAATGTAATCAAATTCAACCAAAAAAACAAAAAACACCCTTTTTAGTTTAACATGTTTTAAGTGCTTTCCATGTTCACTCAGGATCCAAAATACTGGGAAGCTTTATGATTTATTTATTTATTTATTTATTTATTTGTTACATTTTTATACCGCCCAATAGCCGGAGCTCTCTGGGCGGTTCAGCTACGGCTGTTAAGGGCCACAGCCTTAGCAGATTAGTTATTTAGGCAAACTGCACATGGTATGGCATGCTGTGGATAGTTTCACCATGGCCTTGGAGCTGGATGGCTGTCAGTGGCAGAGTGGTGGACCTACGTTCACTGAAACAAACATATGGGCTGAGTTCAGACAACACACTAATCAACTGGGGTGGGGTAGGGGTAACAGGAACAGAATGGGAAGCAACCGTTGATTAGTGTGTCGTCCAAACTCAGCCATGGAGTCTATGCAAGTGAAATGCTTGTGCAACTGAAGCTATTATTCCACATTATCAAATGGGTAATACCATTCACACCAAACTTTATAGGCTTGGAAGGGACCCTGAGGGTCTTCTAGTCCAACCCCCTGTAATAGGTAAAGCATTTTAAAATGTCTTTCCTTTTTAGCTAATTAAGTGGGAGAATGGACAGAATGGTGACTAATTTTAGTTAGTGCCAGCATGTGTGATGTTGGGCACTTCAGATCTGGAGCAGCATTGTGGCAAACATATTCTGTGCCAGGGCTGCGCTCTGTGATATGCAAACCATGAACAAAAATGGTCTTTGAACGTGTGCTGAGTTTCCCCTTAAACAAGTCACCAGACTAATTTGTGGAGCAGGTTTTCAGATCAGAGAGGTTCTGAACACTAGCATGGTTATTGTTTCTAAAGAGCAGGTTTATTGTTTCTAAAGAGCATTTAAGAATAGGAAATGAATTCTCTTGTATTGTTGTTTCATTTCTTATACCTTGTCATGGAATTTCTTCCTCTCCAAGCTCTGGAGTTCTTTCCTCAAGTTTCTTTTTTCTTAATATTATAAGGTAGAGATGGATTGCAATAAGAGTTTAGGAAGAGAAACAAGTCCCATTCAGGTGTTCCTTAATTGTGTAGGGTAAACACATTAGCCCCACCCCCTCCTCACACATTTCCATTGCCCTCTACAGGTGGAAGGCAACATTATGAAAAGAAGAGCCTGGGACCTAGGTCTACCACTCCGCCATTGACAGCCGTCCAGCTCCAAAGTAATGGTGAAGCTGGAACTAGCCACAGTGTAGGATACCATACTGTATCACATAAATAAGTTGCATTTTCCCAGCATTTTGGAGCTTGAGTGAACATGGAAAGCCCTTAGCAACACATATTAAACTGCAAGGTTTATTAGTAATTGAATATAATAATCTTCGAGTTCCTGTGTGTCAGTCAATTGCCTGCTCTCTCTGTTCCCTCTCTCCACCCTGTATCTGGAATCTCTGCCCCTTAGCTTTTCCATCTCCTGGGAGTTGTTTCAACTGAAGTTACCTAATGCTGAGCAAGGATTTTCTCTCAGAACTTCTCAGCTCAGCTTACAAAATTGGGCCATGACATCCCAACAACTCAATTGATTGGCACCAAAAGTGTCATCACCACCATAGCCATAGGTGCGGTTGCTGTCACAAAATCCCTAACTATGTTACAATACAGATTTGGTGGATGATGACATTGACAGGGGTTCGTGGACTACTCTGGGTCACTCACATATTTGTCACATTTGGAATAACTTTGGGGCAACTTTTAATGCAAACAAAGTAAGCCAACAAATTTGCATACTGGCATCTCCAGAATTCTTATGCCCGGGCAGAAAGGGATCCCTCTGGGACAAATCAGTCAGGAGGAAAACTAACCATACTCATATATATTTCTGAGGACTTTCTAATCAATTCTGTGCTTCTTCTATGTAATATATATCAGAAAGGAACATGAAAAGGGGTGTTTTGTACAGTCCAGGATCAAAAACTGGAAAAATATTTAAATTTAGATATATAACAAAGAAGCAGAAAATATCTTTCTGCCTGATCATTGATACAATAAATGCCACGACCTAGGCATTTTTGGAAGCAATGTCCTTTCTCCAGCTGAGCTTTCCCTAATACATAAAAAAAGTTCTTTAATGTAGTGTGGTGCCAAAGTTCCATGTGGATAAAAGATATGTCTCCATAATTCTCTGACATTTAAGTTAACAACAAATTCACTTAATTTTCTTTAAGGTTTTTCCAAGGCCCACACAAAATTAACTGTGACATCTGGGTAGGAAGCTTTATTTTTGTTTCTCCCACCTATTGCTGTACTATATTTTGAACGTGCCAGAGTACGCTTGAATGTGCAGAGAGGTGACTGTGGGCACTCATATATATATGTGTGAGATATATATATATATATATATATATATATATATATATATATATATATATATATATATTTGCTTGTGTTTATGTGTATAAGGCGAACTGAGTATATTTACAAGCTGCTTCTGCAGTTATAATATACATCACTATTATGAATTGCTTCATTAACCTGTCAATCCAACTGCTCTCTGCTCTTGTTTCTTCTCTGTCTCATTTGCATTACTCCAAGGAGGCTGGAGGAGGGAGGGTGGTATTGGTGAGGTTGCAGAAGGACTGTTTGACATCACATTTATATACCTCTACTTGCAGAACCAGCTATGTCACCAGTTCTCAAGCTGGATTAAGCCTCTCCTTTGGATTTTGTCAGGAGTAGAGATGCACCATGGAATCATTTATCATGAAGCCGCTGGTCACTAGTACACAGGGCCTGGGTGCTGGCTCCTTAGATTGCCAGAATGCTTCTCAGGAGAAGAGACTTGCCTGCAGTGCATTTGCTGCATTTGGAAGAGCTGATGACGGGCCAGGCCCCAATAAACGCCCCCCCCCCAAAAAAAGTGCTGATTTTGCTGAAAGCTGCTGACAGTGATGGATCAGCTCTCGTCTTGCCTTTCCATCGTGCTGCAAAAAATGGGAGAAGGGGAAAGGAAAGGAAGCAAAGATGGAGATTAACTCTTTTGACATGGGCTCTGCAGTTTTACAAGGCAAGATGAAGCTGCTGTCCACGCTGGGCTCAGATGGGCCCAAGTTCAGCACCGCCTGCCTCATCCAGAGACCCTATAAGTATTTACTTAACAGGCCACCAATACCAAAATTCGGGTGAATAATTCTCTTCTACCACTGAGGGTGGGAAAGGGGGGGGGAGAATGCAATTTTCCATCTCCTCAAGTCATTTTTTTTTAAATTAAAGATAGTCAAAAGTGGTGAAAGTGACATCACTTCTCACACCACACACACACACACACACACACACACACACACACACACACACACACTCCCTTTGCCAGAGGCAAAAGTGGAGTGAGTGTGCAATGCCACAAGCAGCAATTATTCTTTCCCACCACCTTTAGCTATTTGGAGAGAAAAAAATCCATTTCGTCTCTTGTCTGCATATTTGGATTTCTGAGAAACTCTGTTCTGTTCACAAGTTTTGAAAAAAATAATCTTCCAGACAGCCCTCATGGCTGTGAATATATCCCTCTGTCCATCGATATAATATTCCATATACATACAACTGTCCTGCTGTGAGTTCTCCTACTTCTCTTGAATCATTTTGCTTGCATGAGGGTAATATCAGAAAGCTGATAGTGAGGGGGGTGGGGGAAACCCTTGCTGTCAAGGCCTCTTTTCCCTAGGAATTGCTTGCTTCCAGACAGCTTACTTCATTGTGGAACAAGCAATCCTGAGTAAGTCTATGATAGCAGAAGCCAAGAGTCCAAATTGCCTCCCTCCCTCCCTCAGCACGTGTCCGCATTGCAAAACCTCCCCGTATGACAGGAGAAGTGTGGCAGGGAGACCCCCTCCCAAGGGCTTGAGAATGCGGTGGTGAGGGAGCTGGAGTCTGGGAAGTGGAAGAAGTAGGCAGCTCAGGGAAAGGAGGGGTAAAGGAAGAAAGGCCAGGGGGAAGGAGAGGGGGGGGGGCTAGGCAGAAAATGAGGGGGTGAGGGCAGGGACCTTGCGGAAGGAAGGAAGCAGATGAGGCAGTGGACAGAAGCCAGGTGGCCACAGAAAGAGGAACGGAGGAAGCAAGGGGCCTGAAAGGAGGACTTGAAGCAACAGAAAGGAAGGAGGGACTAACTAGAGAAAGGAGGTTGGGATGGACACTTCCCCACCCATTCAGCTGTAATAACACAGCCTTTATACGAATGAAGCTTGAACAGGGATCACTGAAACAGATCAGATAGGAACATAGTTGTTGTAGCAGCCTAAGCTGATAAAAAGCCCTCTGAGCCACTGAGGTGAGGCCACCTGTGCCTCAAGAGACAATGCTGGATCCAAGAGCACCCCCCAAACTGCAACCTGCCACTTTAGGAAGAGCGCAATCCTTCCAAAGCATTCTGAACACCACCTACCCAGGCAGATGAACCACCAACTAACAGTGCTTCTGTCTTGCCTGGGTTAGGGTCTCTCTCTCTCTCTCTCTCTCTCTCTCTTCTTTTGTTTTTTTACAGAGGACACTTTGAAGGGCTGCCAGAGACTGTTCTCTATTTTGGAAGGTGTCCTCATCTGAAGAGCTGTCCAGTTGAAGTCCTGTATAAAGACAAAGAACCATCAGAAGGAGAAGCTGGACACTGAAATTCCCCATCAACATCTCCTGGACAGCAATCTAAGCAAGCCAAACAGATCACAGTTTTCCACACGATGGTGAGTTATACCGTATTTCTAGTTAAATTATAATGACTACTTCTAAAGTTGCATCTATACATATAACTTAACATATTCAAATTATGCAAATGTGCCTTCTTTTGTCTACTTGTGGGGGGGGCAAAGGGGATGCATTTCCTCTCTCTGCTTCCTCTTTTTTCATAAATGGCCACCCTAGTCTGAGTTGACTCTCCATTTATAGTCCCTCATTCAGCCCAAGGACATGCCCAAGTACTTATTCAGAACCCCCTCGGCCTTGTCTGGATTTTATGAGAAGGGGGTGTCAACTGCATATTGGTCCACTTCTCCAGATAATCTTTCCCAGGGATTTCATGTGGGTACATATGGAAATGTGTGAAGGCCTTCATATGTAGATCCCAAGCCAGAGAGGCATTGGAGGCTGGTGGCTCCACTTTTGGTGGAGCTGTGAATCCATTCTGGGTTTCAGTCAGAACCAGCCAGAATGCTAAATGAACCTTAGGATTCAGCTCCTTAGACAGCTCATTTAGAGTTCTGAGTGGTTCTGACTGAAACCCAGAATGGATTCACACACACCAAAATCGGTGCTACCAGCTTCCACTACATATAGGGTTTTGAAAGGTAATAACCAGCATCTTATATTGGATTGCAAAACAAATAGGCAGCACTGGCGTGATACGTTCATCCAAGACGAAGTCTGGTGGCAGAATTTTCCACCAATGTTACATTCAGATGTAGCAGAGCTTATATGACTGCATGACCAATCATAGCCCTATTCAAGCATTCTTTGTCTGTGTAGAATCAACACATGAGGGGGGGAGTGAAACCAAGCACATTGCCTCCACCCCCCACCCATCTCTGTCAGAGCCAGCCTCCATGAGTTGGGGGGGATACATGGTGCAGCGGGGTGCCTGTTTTACTCCCAAAGGCTCCCCACACAGAATAGAATCACAGGGGGAGCCTATATGAGTGGAGAAGGCCTTCTGCTCTAGAAGCTGTTCCTCCAATAAGTGGAGGGTGATGGTGACAGGGAGGTGGAGCAAGAGCACACTGACCCTCCCAAACACACACATGTTGATTCTACACAAAAGTAGAATGCCTGGATCACTTCAATGGTGATGACACAAAATTGAAAGACCACGAACTGAAAGGGGACTGGCAGGGATGTAGGCCTATGAGGCCTGTGGCTTAAAAATTGTTCTAACAACAGACTGTCACTCCTCATAAACGTTTTAATCGCTCTTTAATTGCCCTTAATCCTCATCCCTTTCCTCTTCACAAGCACTTTGAGTCATTAGCTTCCCATTTCATAGAGAGAGGACAGAGAATATTGCCCTTAGTGTCAACAAGCAAGTTTATGGCTGAGTTTTGCCCCAACTCGTAAGACTGGTGATGGAACCACTTGGCCTGCTTTCAGCAGCACCAGATACCTCTATTTGCCAGGACGCTGTCCTCTGCCTCTCTTTGTTCTACTCGTGTATACTGACCCTCATGGGAGGTTCCCATTCTGGCTGAGAATGTGTGTCTTTGCCAAGTTCAAATGACAGCACAGAGCTCTTGTCCCTCCAAATATTTTTAGATGTGACACAGGGAAAGGAACACATCCTGGCACTCATATCCCAGAACTAGGATCTGAATGGCCTCTATCTAGTCTTTCCCCGAAGCGCCCACCCTTTCCTCCCCACCACCCCCGCCACAACAGCCCACCTCCCCTGATGACTTCCCTCCACACTCCCGCTAGCAGTGCAAGGGCCCATTTATTCTGAGATATGAAACGCGTGTTGTTTCTTTATTGTGCTTTAATGAAACAGTGTTTATTCTAGGCTTTTAATTCTTTCCATCTATTATGTTTAGACAACTCATTAACAATCATTTGTTATCATTAGACTTCAATTTTAAGCTCCTTTTCCCAGGGAGGCAACTCACTGCTTTTAAACATATTTGCATCATAAACCATCCCAAAGTCCCTTGGCACCATTTGGAAAACTGCCCCCTCCTCTTCTTTAAAGCAGAGGGATTCTGAAAGCAGCTTCCACTCCCACAGCCATGAGTTGCCACTGTGCTCTGGGAGGGCTTGTGCCTTATCTCTAGGCTCTCAGGTTAAATGTGGGGAAAGTTCCCCTGCTGACCTGTCTTATCCATGCATTACCTTTGGGATACTGCAAACTTGCAAAGCACTGAACCCATTAAGTCCTTCAGGGAATGGGAGAGCCCTTCCCTCATAAAATGTGGAAAGAGAGGAACCTTTGCACAGACAGAGAATAATTAGAGATGCATGGAAAATTCATTTCAGTTTGTATTTGATCAACATTTATCTAGTTCGTACCTCACAGACCTGACTTGTGACCCGAATGTGATCTATGGTCAAAGTCCATACATTTTCGAGCTTGCAATGCAATTTGTGGAATACAAAAAAACTACCTCTCACCTGAATGTTCCTCACAAAGATGAGGAGGGAAACCATGCATGCTGCACTGAGCTCCTTGGAATAAAGGCAGGTTATACGTGTAAATAGATAAATCAGAATGCATTTAATTTAATGGTGATACACACAGTCCTATTCCTGATGGAGCACTCATACAATCACTTTGTCATGAGTACACAGAACATAGCTCTGGTTGGTCTGGGTAGGAAATAATAAGAGCTGTGCACAAATGCACATTTTGTGAACTTTCCAGAGAGCCTCGGCTATTGAGTGGTATAGAAATGAAATAATAAAGAACTAACTAAATAAAACCCAACTCATGAGAATTTCTCCAAAATTTTCTTCCCTTTTGAATTTCTTTTCAAAAGTCATTTCTTTTCTTTCCAATTAAACAAGAATTGTCAGAAAAATATAGGAGGGTTTTGTTTTGTTTTTTTGCATAGCATCTGCACTAACGGTATCATGTGCACCTCCTCCCTCAGTCTTGTTCAGTTAATCAGATTATAAACTGAGAGGGAGCTTCGGCTATTGGGCAATATAAAAATGCAATAAATAAATAAATAAATAAATAAATAAGAAGTTCATTTCAGTAATTTCTGCCAATGAAATGGGCTTCTGTAGAAGCCAATGAAAAGAACTTTGCCATGGCAGTGTTCCATCTGGTGGGCGTGACCATGAAAAGTGCCTTGGCCACATATTTTGGATCAATTATGTATCTTCATGAAGTCATGATTATCTAGGCCCATTTCAGTCTGGGTTCAGTCCTGGTTTTGGAACCGAATCAGCCTTTGTCACTCTGATGACTTTTTTTGAGAGAGGTAAATAAAGGGAGTGTGGCCTTGTTTCTTCTGATTCCTGGAACGTCTTTGTGAGAAGCACTGTTCTTCAGAGGTTCCAGTCCTACCTGTGGGGTCAATTCCAGAGAATGGCACTGAGGAAATGCTTTTTGGCACCTTGACATTTGTGCTATGGGATGCTGCAAGACACTATTTTGTCCCCAGTGCTGTTTAGCATTGTGTTTAGGAGAATTAGGCAATTTGAAGCATAGTGTCATCAGTAAAATGATGAAACCCAACTTTATTTCAGTTATGGTCAATAAGACTCTGGACCAAAGCCTGGATAGAATGGTGGGCTAGATGAGGACCAGTAAACAGAATCCTGGGAAGATGGAGGCTCTGTGGGCGAGTGGGATATAGGTTCATTGCCTGTTCTCCCTTCTTCCTTTTAACATGCAGTAGCCGTGGTCTTTTTTCTCTATGGTAGTTTTTGCAGCTGGTCAGACTTGCTTTAAAGTGATGCATGCCAAAGTTCCAACGGCCGGCCACCTTTATTTCCTCAGAAATTATTGGAAAATAAAGATGGTGGTTTGGCCAGAGGCCAGCACTTTGCTTTATTGCAGCTGTTCATGGGCTCTACATTGGGGAATGTCGGACTTAGGAGGATCTGTTACCATCCTCTCTTTGCTGCTTTGGGTTTATAATCATGAAGGCAGATTTCAGAATTTGTTAGATTTAGATTATTTAGATTTTGTGTCAAGCATCCTTTAACTCATCTCCACATTAAATAAATGATTATCAAAGTGTTTCCACTGGAGAGAGAGAGAGAGAGAGAGACTTTATGACTTGATTTGGAGGGAAAGAAAAAGCAAATTATCAGAGAGGGAGAGGGAGAAAAAGGAAATAAAGGGGGGAACCAAGGGGGAAGATGATTTTCTATCAACAAAACAGCAGGGACAAATTTGAGTTCATCTCATTGGAAACGTCTCCCTCATATGTGAATAGTGCCTGGAGCCAGTGCTAATCTCCAAGATTAAAGCCTTTTAACAACAATTAATCCTCTCTCTGCACTAACACACTGGACACTCCACTGCCTATCTGGAGATGGGGCCCAAACAGACGCTCCAAAAGGTAGCTTAACTTTTGCCCTATGGATTGCACAAGCAACATTTCCAGTCATTTGCTAGTGTGTAGATGCACCAACTGTTTTTCAAATTACATGTACCATGCTGAAGCCTGTACATGATTACCTTCCTCTGTCAGATTTATTTGCAAGAGAATTAGTACTTCGTGGCACTAATCCTTCATAGAATCATAGAATAGCAGAGTTGGAAGGGGCCTACAAGGCCATCGAGTCCAACCCCCTGTTCAATGCAGGAATCCACCCTTCCATTATAACACTTGCATTATTCTGTAAATATTGCAGCATGTCCTTCGGCCATTCCAGCTACTGCCCAACAGCTTCATCCAGAACTTTAAAGGCTTAGGAAAACACCATTAGAGCTTATTTTGCACACCTGCTTCTCAGCAGGTGCCCTTTTCTTCTTCTTTTTCTGGTTGAGCCTGTTGTTAACAATCCTGTATGATGTAGCTGAGCACCATCCAAGGAGGCATTTCAAGCTCCCCCTCCTTAATCATAAAATCATAGAATAGTAGAGTTGGAAGGAGGGTATAAGGCCATCAAGTCCAACCCCCTGCTCAATGCAGGAATCCACAGTAAAGCATCCCTGACAGATGGTTGTCCAGCTGCCTCTTGAAGGCCTCTAGCGTGGGAGAGCCCACCACCTAGGCAAAGTTCCCTTTGTATCATATTGTTGTTGCTTTTAACTGAAGCTCACCAATAGCCAGCCACAATCCTAGGGAGTGGAAGCATAGCATATCCTTCTACGGGATAACCTGGTAACCACCTTTAATACAGAGAGACGGCAGTTGCAACAAAGCTTACATATATATTTTTTTGAACAATGTCAGTGATGAAGCAAGTTCTACAGCGAGACAGCTGAACAGGTCTGCCAAGACTCTTGCTCTAGCAGGTCCCCTGTGGTTTTGAAAACTGAATGACAGGCAGCAGAGTAACAGGTGCAGTTTTCATATCTGCCACTGAGTCCACATGCTACATATTGCTTCACCCAGCACACAACTGTTTGTCAGGTAGCTTCTATCTCTACATAGAGTTGGCAGCCTCATCAAAGAAAAACGTGGTCAATTCTAAGAACTGGTGGTGGTCTCGCTGCAGATTGCCATGGGCTGTATTGCAGTGTACATGGGGGCATCCTTGCCTCTGCACCTGTTGGAGAACTAGGGGAGACATGTGAACAGTAATGGTCAGCAGTGGCAGACACAGTCCCTTTTTAGACAGATGCTCAGTAGGTGATAATGAATGAGTGTCAGAGAGAGAGAGAGAGAGAGAGAGAGAGAGAGAGAGAGAGATGCCACCTAGGTATTCTTCCAGTGCCATTACCTCAGGCCACCACCATCACCATCATTATGTTGTTCCAGCTTTCTACTTTCAAGGGTCCACTGTTGGATTGTAGCTACTGAGACGATATTTATCCACCCCATGTTGATGTTGCAGTGGGATTCTGTGTGCAGTAACAGTTCATTCTTTTTTGTGTGACATAACCCCATGACATGGGCTATAGCAAATGGGAGGCATTTGTTCCATGCATGTGATATAAGCCCCAGGTGGCCACATCCTATGTTCTGAGTGATGAGCTTCCTGGCAGGCATTTATACCATGTAATGGTATAATGCCATAATTGGCTGCAGTATTAGTTGGAAAAATTAAAATTAGTTGCTCGGTTGTGGCTGTATAATGGACAGAGGTGGGGGCAGTGGTTTTTGGTTCTCCATTTACTTCCATGAGTGTGTTTTAAGTTACACTCTTTTTCCAGCAAAATATTATGTCTGGGGGGCGGGCGGGAGTAAGTTCTGCAGGAGCTTAAAAATACCAACTAAGTTCCACTCCTCTCCTGATACGACCCTGGCTTCTTTGTCCCCTGTGCAGGCAGTCCTGTGGCTACATTGCGATGCCCCAGCTGTAATGTTATTTTGGTAGAATCCTAACACAAGCACAGAGGATGAGTTAGTTGGTCACCCAAAGCTCTCCAGCCTGCATAACTGGACTGTAGGATCGAACTGAAAGGGCTTAGAGCAATAATAGATTGCTGCATTCCCTTTTATGCAAAGTGTACACATGGGCAGTGATGACGACTCTTTATTAACAGACACTCAGGTGCGTTTCCCCACACTAGCCTCCTCGCCATTTTGACTGCAGGAATTTGCTTAGACAATAAGTGGAAGGAGACTTTTTAAATCCTCTTTCTTCTTTCTTTTATTTATTTATTTATTTATTTATTTTGCTCTAGCCTAAGCTTTTCCTTTTTCTTTTTCCTACTGGCCATCATGACACTCTGTATATTCCACAGGTAGGTGGTTCTCTTTATATAAAACAATCTATTTCCTGTCGTTCTATTTTCCCCTCTTTTCATTATTCACAATGACTTTTGTGAATAATGCCTGCAAACTGGACTCCCACACACTCTGGAGGATTACTGGCCTCCCTATTCCTTGAGGTCAGGAAGACATTTCTATGACACAATAGCTGAGGAAATAAAACCGAGAGAGAGAATGCAACCGTTCCTGGGCCACCTGAGAATGATGTTCCTGGACATAAAGTATTTGCTCCCAGGTCCCGTGAAAGGGTTCAGAATGATCTTCTACCAAACAAACCATTTAGAGATCTTAAGAGACACCACCATCTGATCCCAAGGTTTGCCCTGGCGAAAAGTGCAAAGGCAGTGGCCGTTTTCTTCTTGTGCATTAAATGGAAAATTCAGTGCAGTGCAGCGTCATGATAACAAAATTCTGGGACACAATGAGAAAGGGGGGGGGGAAACAAGAGAGAGGGAGGAGGGGAGGGAGGGGTGGAAGGAAGAAAGACTAGCCTAGCAGCAACAACAAAGTCCGTGAACTCTTGAAACAACAAGCCAAGCAGAATTTTCTTGGAAGGAGCCACATCAGCTGCCCTTAAAAACAATTAAAACAAACAGGACAGAGAAAAACTCTTGGTGAGGTGATATGGGGCGGGGGGGGGGGGGGGAAAGAGGGGGACAACTCTGCAGTGTTATTACTACAGTCTTGCCAGCGAAATGGGCGGCTGAATTCCCCTTTAGCCCACCCCCCCATCAAACACAGGGGTAGTTCAATTACTATTCCGGCTGGGGCCGGCGAGTCTCCTGGCCCTTCTTTTAATGTAAGGTTATTGTAATTGATATGAAGGTAATTGATAATGTGTTACGGTGAATAATGTCTTCAATTTTCTGCTAAATCCCATTTTTGTAGCCATCTGGGCTCCTCCAACTGCACCCCTGGGAAGCCGAGTAATAGATAGTAATTATTCTCAAGTCATTTACTTTTTCAAAGTGTTTAGTGCTTATCTGTTTTACAATTAAAATGGAAACGACCCTGATTCACTTCCTTTCTTTTTTATTTAAATAGCATTCACACACACACACACACACACACAACTTCAACTTCCCTACACTTTCATATGCACTGGAGCCCTCAAATGTGCGCATATATATATATATATATATATATATATATATATATACACACACACACACACACACACACACACACACACCATTGGGACATACATGAATGCTCGTGTAAATCCTCTCCCAACTTCACATAGGAATTTTTATGGTTTGGGAGTAAGTCAGATATACAGTAAGAATAGTGTAGTAAGAACACTATGTAGTAAGAACACTACATATATTCCTCAGTACACCTTTGTCTATGGATGTGGGGAGGGGCCATTGTGTGAAAGGGCTGGTCTTAGATTAGGGTTTAATTTTTAAAGCCAACAGCAACATGTCCCCCACCCCATGGCGTGACCAGAGGGTGGAGCCTGGGGTGGGCCTGGGCAGGACTTGGGGAGTCAGAGATGGCGCCTCGTGAGCTCTGGCAGGTTGGGAGCAGGTTTCGACCTGCATGTGCGACACTTGCTTGTTCTACATTTAATGAATCACAGCTGAAGGTTTTGCCTTGTGGGGTGTTTTGGGATTGGGAGTGACATTTAAAAAACTAAAAAACAAAAGCTGCTGAAGCAGGTGTGTGTGTGGGGGGGGAACTATTTCTGCTTGAGGGCCACATTCCACTTTGGAGAAGCTCTTGGTGGCCGCATTCCAGTGGCGGTGGGGAGCTGGAGGCAAAAAAATTGGGCTGCCGCCAGGAATTCCGCCCCATTGTCGCTTAAAGCTGTTCGTGCCAGTAACTAAGCCTTAGGACAGGCATTGCAAGCAGTGCGGGTGGGGGTTGGACTGCACAAATGACAAGAAACCACCAAAGGATTGGTGGTTGAGGGAAAGGAATGGGGCCAGGAAAAGGGGTCGTGGCCTTCTGGGGAACCACAAAGGATTATGTCGTTGGCATCCCAGGCTGGCTGGGTTTGGCCCCTGGGCTTGACATTCTGCACCGCTGTGCTGAAGTCACCAATGTAGGTTTTAGAACCTCTGCCAGTCTCTGTTTGTTATATCTCCAAATGGGGGAGAGGGGAGATGCATGGAAACACATGAACAGTAAGGCGCCAACATGACTGGGTGAGGCCTAACATTTTGCATCCCCCATGAGGTCTTTTCTGAGCTACTGCTAAGAACATATTATAAGACAGTTGCATTTTTCTAGTATATTTTGAACCAAAAAAAATCAATGATGGAAAGGATACTACAGGGTAAATGAATTGAATATCATAGAATCCTAGAATAGTAGAGTTGGAAGGGGCCTATAAGGCCATCTAGTCCAACCACCCACATGCAGGAATCCACCTTAAAGCATACCTGACATATGGTTGTCCAGCTGCCTCCTAAATGCCTCTAGTGTGGGAGAACCCACGACCTCCCTAGGTAACTGGTTCCATTGTCGTACTGCTCTAACAGTCAGAAAGTTTTTCCTGATGTACAGCCGTAATCTGGCTTCCTGTAACTTGAGCCCATTAGTCATTATTATTATTATTATTTATTTATATCCTCGTTGCCCTCCTCTGAACACACTCCAGCTTGTCTGCGTCCTTCTTGAATTGTGGAGCCCAGAACTGAACGAAATACTCAAGATGAGGCCTAACCAGTGCTGAATAGAGGGGAGCCAGTACCTCGCGTGATTTGGAAACTATACTTCTATTAATGCAGACCAAAATAGCATTTACTTTTTTTGCAGCTACATCAGACTGTTGGCTCATATTCAGCTTGTGATCTACAACAATTCCAAGATCCTTCTCGCCTGTAATATTGCTGAACCAAGTATCCTCCATCTTGTAACTGTGCATTTGGTTTCTTTTTCCTAGATGTAGAACTTGGCATTCAACCCTATTAAATTTCATTCTGTTGCTTTCAGCCCAACACTCCAGCCAATCAAGACCACTTTGAAGTTTGTTTCTATCTCACCCAATTTTGTGTCATCTGCAAATTTGATATATGATGTACAACATATGATATATGATATATGGTGTAAAACAGGCAGAGAAGAGCTTTCATGAATGTGTAACAGTGGCCCCTAATCTCATATTAAGGATTGTTGCCTCAGCATTCTCAATCTGGGTTCTGGGAGTCCTGAGGTTGTGATCCTTAGCTGAGGGTAGGCATATTGCAAGATGCCCTTTTTAAAATCTTATTTAAGTCATTTATGCTGGGGAGAAGGTTCTCCAAGGGACCCCCAGGAAACTGGTCTCAGCTCATGATGTAGCATGGAATTTCCATCTGGAGGACTTCATATTATTCTCAACTTGCCCATTTCTCAATTCTTTTCCATCACTACTCAAAAATAACCACCACATACTTTTTGTTATCATGCTGTGGGCAGGAGACTGGCCAATGGGGAAAGCCCTGTGGACTCGAGAAGAGCCACCTTGGTCATCAGGGCAAAGCAGGGATCTCAGGCCCATTGACAGCTTGGCAACATCCATGGTGACGTATCTACAGCCACATTAGACAGAAGGAGTGAAGAATGTGGTTACTAAGTTGCCAAGGGGACTAGAACGGGGAGGGAGACAAAATAGCCACCTTGCCAGACAAAGATGGTGTAACCTCCCTCTCCTCTCCTCACCCCACCCCACCTTACACTTTTAGGCAAATGTCTTGTCTTCATACATCAAATTCATTAGCTTTACCACAAGGGCTCTCCTGGATTGCAACTCCCATTGGTTATGCTGGGTAGAGCTGATGGGAGTTGCAGCCACAAGTTGCCCACCCCTGCTTTATGCTTTCAAAACAGGCTCTAGTTGAGGATATTGGGGCGGTGGGTATTCAAATTAAGAGAATGGAAGTGAGAATTTTGACGAGTAAATCTGAACCAGAGAATGTGCCAGATCAAATTCATCCAGTTCTGTGCAAAGTAGTTGACACCTCCATGAACCACTATGGTCTCACAAGAACAGTTGCAGATGCTCTGACAAATGCACATCTGTACCTCCAACTCTACAGGGTAGGACAGACTGTAAGACACACCCTTTGTTTCCACACCCCGGCTGTGGAATGAGCTGCCTAAGGAGGTTCGCTTGGCACCTACATTATATGCTTTTAGATGCCAGGTGAAGACCTTTTTATTCTCCCAGCATTTTAACAGTCTATAAATAAATTTTAACTTGGTGTTTTAAATTTGTAATTTTGCATTGCTGCTGTTTTTATCTGGTTGAGCTTTTATATTGTATTTTATAGTATGGTTTAATACTGTTGTTTTATACTTTGAATGTTTTTAATTTTTGTGAACCGCCCAGAGAGCTCCAGCTATTGGGCAGTATAGAAATGTAATAAATAAATAAATATTTAAGAATATTCACTGCCACTAGTTGTGTGATTAATAATAGCATGAACACATGAGAATCTGGGCGTATGCTTTTCTTGTAGGCGATAATGAGTCATCAAACACTTGAATATTTAAGTCAATATAGATGAAAATAAATCCACTATCATATGAAAGATTATTTTGTGGACAATTTAAATCTACAAAGGGTTCCGTGGCACAGTAAAGACCAACAATTGCATTGTGGTAGCTAAGCTGGTGTGTATATATATATATATATATATATATATATATATATATATATATATATTACATTATAGCCGAAGATACTGTGTGTGTGGAGGGGGGGATCTTCATAAATCTGACAAAGGTAAAGTGAATTGTCTCCAATATACTATAACATGCTATTAATTTCCTAACGTTTAGGGTGCCATAGGATCCTTTGTTGTTTTTGCTCTGTCTAACACAACTGCTCTTCTGGAATTTAAATCAAAAATACATGTACTAAAGTTTAGCAGCTAAACTGTGCTAAACATGTGCTAAACATGTGCTAAAGTTTAGCAGCTAAACTGTGGAAACACGTGAATGCCACTAAAATTAACAAAAAACAAATTGCAACATTCGCATCCTGAAACCCAAGTTTAACTATGAAATTAAAGAGTGATTGTGATTTGGGAGATGAGCTAGCAAATGTTATGACCATAGAGTTTTTCTGTTAAGATGTGCACTTTGACATTGTCGTCAAAGGGACCTACGAAAAAACATGAGTGGCCAGTAACAAGCATGCAATAAATGAGCATTCAAATCAAATGGTTTTTGAAAAGTCAGTGAATGTTGAATCTGGATGAATATTTGTTTCAGAACCAGTTAAATTCAGTTACAAATAAAACTGCAACTTCCCTTCATCAGCTCCGATACTGGGTCATATCTGTGCTGCCGGATGTTTGCCATGTGCCAGTGTGAATCTCTGGTGTTGCATTGTTTGACCTGCACTGCTGTGTCAGTTTGTCCATCATAATACGTACTGGCCCCGTATAATATATACTGATAACAGATGGGCTGGCATAGGTTAGTGATGTTGTTCAAGTGACATTGGTAATATTGGAATACAAATGTGTCCAACTTGTAATGCTTAGCTGTATTTATGAATTGAGCACTGTTTCCCATGAAAGTTATTTTTCAGCTCCGACTATAAAACAAAATTCTGTGCATGTGCATTCAGGAGACTAGTAGCATCTAAAAAGAGCTGTTTTGCAGGACATGCAGAAAAGATCACTGACTATCACTGAAATGGAATGCTGTGAGCTATATAATCACACCTTTTATCTAGTGAACATCTTTGCTGTTTGAATCAATCCTCTCAAATTGTCCCTTGCACACATTTTATCTAGTTCTTGTCCACTATCCAGATCAGAAAAGGTCAGTTGACCCTGGATGCGTTAGGAAGAGAGACTAAATTTTTGCAGAGAGTAATCATCAGTGGGGAGCATTCGTAGAGCATCATCAGAAGGTGGGGAAATCACATTTTCTTACCACTGCTCCCCCCCACCCACTTCTGTCTCATGATACTTCCTCTTTCTTCACATGGGGAAGAAAGAGGAAATAAACAATGACCATGTGACCCATTCAGTGGGCATTTTTATCATGCTGCTTTTCCTGCACACAGCAGGAAATGGCAGCATGTTTCACCTTTTTTTTTTAAAAAAAATGAATTTACCAGGGTCTTATCTTGTAATGGAAGGAGCGGGAGACGAGCGAGAGGCGGACATTGTCGTCAAAGGGACCTACGAAAAAACATGAGTGGCCAGTAACAAGCATGCAATAAAACACTCATCTGATGATGCACTTAGGAGTCCATCACACCTACTTTTTTTCCCTGGTACGATCCACAGTTGCCAACTCTGTTTCATTAGCACGTGAAGCGCTGGTCCCTTTCAAATGCCTTCCAGGTATCGCCATTGTATTGGAGAAATCGCTTTTCCCTTGTTCACTCTTCTGCTATTGTGCCCACCCCACCTCATCTCTTTCTCCTTCCCCCTCCAGTTCATTGGTTCTTGTGGTTGATTGTCACTGTGATGAGTGTGCCCCCCTCTGGTTTTGTTCTCTAGAGTTTTAGCAATTTAGCATTTCATCGGCTGGGTGGCATTTCTGCCTTTAGAGGTGAAATTATGTTCCCTTCTGCATGTGGTCTTCATGCACCCTCTCTCCCTCCCTCCCCCTTCCCAGTTGAGTGGTTGAGCAGTTCTACAGACTAGAGGAGAAACACCCCACCCTCCTCTTTTGTCAGCAAGACTGCCCTTCAATGCACATGCCCCCAAGACGGGACATTCTGCAACATAGCACAAGGACAGCAATACACGGGGGCAGAAGGGTGGTTTTATCCTGCACGGAGAAAAAATACCACATTTTCACACCCCAGAAAACATGGAAAATGGAGGGGAAGAGTCGAGATGACTGTAGGACAGGGACGATGTCGTGTGAGGGTCACAGGGCAAAACGGTAAACAAGGCAGTACGAAAGTGCAATAAAACGTTGGTGTGATGGAGCTCTTAGAAAACAGATACTCCCATATGCTCATAAAAAGCCTGTCAACATTGCCAAGCCAATTCCAAACTGAGTTGCCCATCATTACTGTAGGCACGATGCAACCCAAGCGCTCTGGTACTGTCAATTGAAGTAGATATCCCCTCCCCCTCCCCCTCAGCTCAATCCTTTCCCCAAATTTAGGAGAGCTTGTGTGCATTTTTTCCCCTCCATTTCAGAAGGAAACATGTAAAATGTTTACATGCCATTTGTTTGTTTCTTTCCTTCTTTCTAATTCCATGCTTTGCACATAGCTGGAAATTCAGTTGAGTGCCCAACGTATTTGGAACATAATATGGAGTTGCAGACAATATATATATATTCCTATATAGTTTAAAAGGTTGCTAAAAGGAGGTGCTAAAAAGCAATGGAGGAAGATGACAGAAATCAGGAGGGAAAACCAGCAAGTAATAAAAGAGTCACTTTCTCAAATGTGTGAACCTAGAACAGATATGAAATTTGGCATGAATATGAAATTTGGCAAAAAAAAAGAAAGAATTCAAGTTGGCTTTTCAGGGGGGTAAGGAAAAATTACTTTTCTTGAACATTAACACACTTTCCCCACGTAACTCCCAACAGTGTGAAGCAGGAAATCTTCAATAAAGAGGAACTTATGGTATAGAGTAGGGATTCCCATCCTAATTCAGTTTGATTTGCACTTCCAGTTTTCAGCTGAATGTGGCCGTTTGGTTCACTCTAAAACAAATCTTATCTATATAGCCTAATCTAATTGGGGAAGGGTACACTGAAAATGGTATCTTGAGACAGGAAGGGAATAACAGCTACTTAAATGACAGGCATTAGTTTAGATATTTCAACCTAAACCAAATTTTCCCCAAAGCAAAAGTCTATAGGTAATTTAAAGTTCTACATGAAATCTATCTACTGTCCAAAATGCCAGTTTCCACGTTTTTGTTACTTTGACTTTATAGACCATCTACTTTGTACATGCAGGATCCCAACACCATCCTCAGCCTGTTTGCCCTCCCACCCCATACTTACATCATGCATACACTCAAGTGCTGTTGTAGCACTGCTTGGAGGCCTTCTCTGGTAACCGGCTGATCACTGAAGTGTTGCCTTCCTTTGCTAGCATTCTAAAGTGCTTTTGTGCAGGAACATCCTGTCTCTCTTTTGTTTGAGTTTGTAAGTGTCTCTTTCTTTCCAATCCTGTCTAATGACTTTTCCTCAATGCAATTTGCAGAGGGCTGTGCCAAGGCGGCTTCCCCTGCTGAGACAGAAACAAGGCTCAGGAAAAAGGCGCCAAGGGAACTGTTCAGAGGGAAAAAGGGCACTGGGGGAGCCATCAGGACCCTCCGTTTATCTCTGTCATTCCCTGCTCCCATGCGGGGCAGTCTAGCCTCTCAGTCCCCGGCTGGGGGCAAGGGAGAGATTGCTGCAGAATGAAATGACAAACACAGCAGATCTAGTGGGCTGCCAGATGTGCCAAATAAACTCAGGCAACCCATATTTGAGCAAGAAGCAAATCTAAGTAATAGTTTGAGCCCTTTTCCAGAGGAGGAAGAGAGAAATGGTGGTAGTGATTATGATTTCTCTGTTTTGCCAAGTATCCGTGGAGACTTCCAGAGAGAAGGCTGCTAGTTCTACCAATCAAAAGGGACTGTGTACCTAGCCCACTGTGCACCTAGCCCTTTTTTCCCCCCCTGAGTGGACTTTTTCCAGATAAGAAAAAAAAGGGAGGGGTGTTTCCAAATGGAAGATGGCAACATCTGCCTCCCCTAAAATTCCAGGAATGAGGCAGGGCAATTGCAGAATAAAAAGCATGTCTGGAGCACCCTGTATCTATCTATGTATTAGCAATGTCCTCCACCCCTGCCCCTCATGTGCAAACATACTGGTAGTCGGATGGAGAAAGCAGGACAGAAGATGCCAATGACAGAGAACCGCATACCATTCAGTTAAAGTGTGTGTGTGTGTGTGTGTGTGTGTGTGTTGAAATGGCTCCCCTACCTTCCCCAAAGCTCCAAACCTGCTCTGGCCATGAGCATTTTCCTCTGTCTCTTTTGGGGAGTGTTCCTAGCAGCAGGGAGCAGCATCCTAAGCAAGGATGGGGTGCTAGCTGAGTACAGCTCAGCCAACAGAGAGGGGCTGTCTAAATGGCATCTTTGCCCAGTGGTGGCTGCAGATCAGCACTGTGTTGGTTATATGACACAGCCCCCGATTCGCTGCCACCGCAGGGCAAGGAGATGAAGATGTGCAAGGGAAAAGTTGGGGGCTTACCCTGACTTTTCCTGCTGGAGCGTGGTCAGCAGGGCTCTTCTGCCATCTGTACTCACTCCGGCACTGCACCAGGGGTGTCCCTGGGCAGAAGGTGACCTCTCATTGGTCTCTGGAAGCCAGGCCAAGGGGACAGAGTGGGCCTGGCAAGCTGAATTGCCACTGGAAAGCCCACACAGCCTCCTGCGCCAGGAAGATTATCTGATGCCACCCCTCAGCAGGAAAAGCACAGGTGTCTTTTGTCTAAAGTGGGGGCAAACTGGTGCCGTCAAGGCAGCCTCAGGGAGATGCCAGTCCTTCCCATCTCTCATAAGCACTTCAGGAGCAAAGGAAGTCTTAGCTCCTCTGAAGCAACTGTGAGGTTTCTACATGAGGAAGTCTGGGGCTTTGGGGCCTGCCATCTCTGAGACCCAATCCCTTTCCTAAGCATCTATTTTGGAGATGAAGGGAGAGCTTGAAACAGTTATTGTTGGGAGGTATCCGGCACCTGTAAGGGAGCAAAGGACTCACCTCACTCTCAGCCCAACCTATCTCACAGGGTTGTTATTGTGAGGATAAAGTGGAGAGGAGGAGGAGGATTATGTACGCCACCTTGGGTTCCTTGCAGGAAAAAAGGTGGGATATAAATGCAAGAATAAATAAATAAATGTATAGACTAGGTTTTACCTTCTTCACATTCCCCATCTCCTAGTCCAAAGGGGAGAGGGCACCACAGTAAAAGTAAATCAGTTACCTAGGGAGGTTGTGGGCTCTCCCACACTAGAGGCCTTCAAAAGGCAGCTGGACTACCATCTGTCAGGGATGCTTTAGGGTGGATTCCTGCATTGAGCAGGGGGTTGGACTCGATGGCCTTGTGGGCCCCTTCCAACTCTGCTGTTCTATGATAAAGCAAATCCTTACATACAGCATTTTAATTTTTTGCTTTCGTGTCCTTGGACAGTAGCTCCTGACTTATCCAGATAATCTAAATATCTCCCACCTGTTGGACATAGATGCTAATTCTTGAATCAATTTCTGGCCCAACTAAGTATATGGAAAGGTGAGGTGATTTTTGAAGGGGCTGTTATGCAATCCCCAAAGAGACCTCTTCCGAAGAGGCCTTCAGCCACATTCCTGCCTGCCCAGCAACCTGCTCCATCCTCACACTCACAAAAAGGAAATGAATATCTCGGCAACAAAGTAGTTTGTAAGGAAGCAACACAGAGACAGGAGAACGGGAAACAAGATTAAACAGGGCTTGAGAAAACTGCCCTGCTGAGCCTACCTCTGGAGGCATGATGTATTTACTAGAATGCGAGAGGGAATAGAGAGGTGGTTTTATAGATGGACAGGCCATCATTTACATGACAGAGAAAATTTAAAATTGTAGTTTAATGGCCTTAAGTGCAAATAAATTAGTAAATGGCTAAGAAAGCTGTTGTCACTGAGGTGCCAATTAAAGATTATTTATTTGTTCAGGATTCTGAGGCATAGGAAAGTATTTTATCTGTTTTCTGGTGTTGTAGCGACGGTTTTATTGTGTGTATGTAATTTTAGAATTGTGCGTTTAATGGTGTTCTTGTGTTGTTTTGTCTTTACATGAGTTGTTAGCTGCCCTGGGCTCTCTGTGAGGAACGGTGGGATAAAAATAAATAAATAAATAAATAAATAAATCATGAGAAATCAATTATCAGATCTCCTGACATTTTCTTTCACTTAAAAGCAGTATGGTGTGTGTGTGTGTGTGTGTGTGTGTGTGCGCGCGCGTGTCCGTCCAATTTTGATCAGAGTAGTGACACTGGGGGAGAGTCAATCATTTCCCCGCCATACCATTTTGCAGGTCCAAATCACCCAACACACCTGCTATGACTCATCAGCAGAACAAATCCAGATTCCTGTATCACTTTCTTCTTTCCGGCTGAGAAGCTCATCCTTGCTTTTGGGAAACAATTACGTGGAAAATAACATAGAAGAAATGGTAAAACACTCCTTTACCATCAGTATTGCACCAATTAACATTGCACCCCCCATCATGTTCACCCTGTTCTGGAGGGGGTTGCACTCCCCCTAAAGGATCGGGTCCGTAGTCTGGGGGTGCTCTTGGATCCAGAACTGTCACTTGAGGCACAGGTGAACTCAGTGGCAAAGAGCACCTTTTATCAGCTTAGGCTGATATACCAACTGCACCCTTATCTGGACGGAGATAGCCTAGCTACAGTTATCCATGCTCTGATAACCTCTCGTTTGGATTACTGCAATGTGTTATATGTGGGGCTGCCTTTGAAAATGGTCCGGAAGCTTCAGCTGGTACAAAACAGGGCAGCCCGTTTACTAACAGGGACTGGCCGACGAGACCACATCACGCCAGTCCTTTTCCAACTTCACTGGCTGCCAGTCCAGAAACCTGCCCAATTCAAAGTGCTGGTATTAAGATATAAATAATAATAATAATAATAATAATAATAATAATAATAATAATAATAATAATAATTTTATTTGTTACCCGCCTCTCCCTCTGGATCGAGGCGGGGTACAACACAAATGAAAACACCATAAAATACATATAACTAAAACATTTAAAACTAATACATAATTAAAAGTAGCATATTATTTTTAAAAAAGGCATCTTAAAATTCAATTGGGTAGGCCTGCCAGAAGAGATCAGTCTTTATGGCTTTCTTAAATTCTGGAAGACTGTTAAATTGACGAATTTCTCCCAGCAAGCCATACCACAAACTGGGAGCGGCAGAAGAAAAGGTCCTCTGGGTAATAGTTGTCAGCCTTGTTTTTGTTGGCTGGAGTAAATTCTTCCCAGAGGACCTGAGGGTGCGGGGCGGATTGCACGGGAGAAGGCGATCCCGCAGGTAGCCTGGACCCAAACCATGTAGGGCTTTAAAGGTGACCAACACTTTATACTTCGCCCTAAATGGCTTGGGGACAGGCTATCTGAAGGAACGCCTCCTCCCATTTACTGCCCAGACCCTAAGGTCATTCCCAGGGGTCCTTCTCCGTGAGCCCCTGCCAAAGGAAGTAAAGCAGGTGGCTACCAAGAAGGGCCTTCTCTGCTGTGGCACCCCAGCTGTGGAATGAGCTCCCAAAGGAGGTTTGCCTGGCATCTATACTATATTCTTTCAGACGTTATATTCTCTCAGCATTTTAACAGTCTATAAATTTAATTTTAACTTTGCTGTTTTAAATTTGTATTTTGAAATTGTATATCTGCACTGCTGCTGATTTTATCCTGGTTGTGCTTTTATATTGTCTTTTATATCATGTTTTTGTACTGTCTGTTTTATACTTTGAATGCTTTTAATTTTTGTGAACCGCCCAGAGAGCTTTGGCTATTGGGCAGTATAAAAATGCAGTAAATAAATTAATTAATTAAATAATGTTTACTCTGAAATGGAAAAAATAATAATAATGGGAGGGCCTGGACTACCCTAGACGCCTGCCCCACAGACAGACTTTCTTGCCATTCCCTTTTCATAGTGGTTTTTGCATTTCTAAAATGCAGAAGCAGGCTGAAATGGTTTCTAACCCCTGATCCAAGGGATGATGCCAATCCTTGTTTTTAGCAAGGCATTTTCATTTATGTAGCCTTAGAGGGCTAGGTTTGCAGCATATCAGATGGTTCTAAAAAGGAATGGATCAGAGGTATATCAAAGGGTCTCTGCTTTAATAGCTATATGGAACTTTCCTGCACAGAAGGCAGTAGATCGTTTGACTATCAAAAGCTTGGCTCAAATAATAGGGGTTGGATAAAACCTTCATGCCTTGCTTGTGAGCTTCCAGGTGTATCTGGCTTGCTGCACCTGGAAACTGGCTAGATCCAAGAAGGGAGTTCTTGAATTCTTATTAGGGTGTCCACTAAAAACAGGATGAATTGGGGCACAGATTCGCATTAAGTGTGTGTGTGTGTGTGTGTGTGTGTGTGTGTGTGTGTGTTAATTTATATGTATAGATTCAAATTTAGAAATGCCTTCTATAATTTAAAAACCACTATAACACATCTTACCATAGCAAGAAAGACTAAGGCCTTAGCTAGACGTAAGGTTTATCTCGGGATCATCCCGGGGTCGCCCCTGCCTGCTCCTGGGGTCCCCGTGTGTCATTTATATAAACAGGGATGACCCTGGGACGATCCCGGGATAATCCTTAGGTCTAGCTAAGGCCTAAGACCAGGTGACTCGTGTGCCTGCTGCTCAGTCTGCTCTGCAGGTGCTAACTGTGGGTGGGCAGTGTCAAAGCCCCTGCCCTCCCTTCTGGGCCCCTCACCAAGAGGGATGGTAGATGTGTGGATGTGTGGACCTAACTGCCTAGCCACGTCCTGGGTTCTGTTTCTTAGTCGCATTACAGTGTGAAGGGAGGCTCATGTACATATATCCAGACTTGAATCAAGACCTAACGAGCCTTGGCTCATAGAAAGCCGTCTTGGACCTGCTCACCTAACTCCATATGACTTTTTACCCTTTCCATCAAGCTCCATTCAAAGTTCAATAAACCTTAATGATTTGTCACCATCTTCTTTCCAGTGTGGGCCACAATCCTCCTTGGAGTTGTTTTGCATAGTGCCCAACAAAGCAGGAAAGTAAGGGGAAGAGAAGGAAGGGAGACCCCTCTCTCTCTCTCTCTCTCTCTCTCTCTCTCTCTCTCTCTCTCTGTGTGTGTGTGTGTGCGTGTGTGTGTGCGAGAGAGAGAGAGAGAGAGAGAGAGAGAGAGAGAGATGTAGAGAGCGACCTATTTCTGTGATGTGTTTCAATATATATGTAAAATGTGTGTGATAGCTCTTATCTAAACCTAATATACAATAAAGTTATAACAACTCTCTTTCTGTGACCTTGCCCTGCCCAACCTGGATCTAGGCAAGACAAACATTTTGCAAAAGTGCTTGTCTTGCTTAATTTAATCCATGTCTGTTTGTTTGGTGCAGCATACTCCTTGTTTACAAAGAACATGAAGCTTCTTTGACTTATAATTTTGTTGTGTATTTTAAACTCTTTTTTTTTTACATTTCTTTTCCTATGTTTTAAAATGTATGTTTTAAACTTTGTAATACTGCCTTGAGGCCCAGTATTGGGCAAAAGGCGGGACACAAATAAATATAATAATATAATAATAATAATCCTCCATCCTACATCACATGCAACTGGCTTCCAAATCTGGTTTCCCAGAGCTCAGATCAATGCAGTTTCTAGAGTCCTGGCAAGGTTCTCAGGCAGCACTTCAGCAGCAACTTCTCTCTCCTGCAGTTGAGGGCTCAATATAGAGAGAACATTAAGTACATCTCTTTATTATTGAGTATACATTTATTGGAGGGGAGCCTCCCTCTCTCAGCTTCTCCTCACCTTCTCAGAAAAGTAAACATTTAATTTTTTTGGTTGTTGTTAATAGATTTAATGTTCATTTGTCGGTCGCCTAGGGGCAGGAACGTGTGACATTTCAAATAATTGTTGTTTCGAGGGTATCCTCTGGAGGAAAATGCTGCAAAAGTGTGGAGAAGATTTAAGTAAATTACTGTGTCAGCTTCTATTTATTCCCTACATGATCGCCAGAGGCAGGCCTGCGAGAGAACCATTAGAGGGCTGGCCATAAAACAGGGAGGCAGAATTTCAAAAGCCACAATGCCATTATGGGAAAGTTAGTGTGTAACGTGTTAAATTATTCCCCAAAGTGGAAGAAAAGAGGGGGGGAGATAAGAGGCAAGGAGGAACAGTTGAATTCAAGAATGCCTCTGTGTGTGTGTGTGTGTGTGTGTGTGTGTGTGTGTGTGTGTGAGAGAGAGAGAGAGAGAGAGAGAGACTAAGAGAGAATACCTTTGCATTTATGAGTATTGTATATGTCACAGAGAGAAACAGGACTAATCGCAAAATAATGTTTGGTATTAAGGGGACAGTATTTTGAAAAAAATATTATTTTTCTCATGTTCCTGCATGCCTTTTTTCAGGGGCAGTGATGCCATGGAGAAAATTTCAAGGAGTCTCCATACAATATCTGGACACTGCTGATAGGGGGGGCCTTAACAAGAGGCAAAGTGAGGCCTGGCACTTCAGGCAGCAGTAACACCACATCCCCGTTCGATAAGTTCATGTTGAGATGTCGTGCATCAGAGCAAAGTGATTATTTTCTCAAATGCCGTCCACATGCTAGGGCTGGTCCCACATGCTATCACTGCCTTCGCCACTTCTCCACGTATTGTGGTAGCAATGACAGCAAGAGCATGTTGCACCTCACTAGGCTGGGACACTGTCACTGGTTGATTTGGGGATATGTTTTAATCTGACATGGGTAGCCATTTCTATTTCCAGAATCTCAACACCCCCTCCCCAGAGAATCACACACACACACACACCAAATCTACATGGACTGAACATTTCACCATTAGAATTCTTTCCCCTGGCCTTTTCCATGGCATAGCTATTGGCTTCCATTTTCGCTGCAAAGCAGGCCAAATTGGCCCACAATGCAAACTGATACTATAGAGCCAGGGGAAGCGTGGATATAGAACTTTCCCAACCAGCTACCTCAATTTGTTTCTCTAATCAGAGGGTTGCCGGCGCTGCAATTGCTAATTTTCATATATTAATTTATTGTTCTAATCTATGACAATGGAAATAATATCATCCACTTGTAGTATTGTGTTACAGGTAGAGGGTAGGTGTTGTGGTTTCTCTTTTTATTTTTGACCTATTATGCTATAGAACAGCATTATGCCCTGCCTGTTCCATGTACTCAGTCCTACAATGGAGTAAACACAACATTTAGTCAGCTTCTTAGAGATCATTCACATTTTCTCATTGCCTCCCAGTTCCAGATTTACCACTGTGCTCATCAAGCTATACAGAAAGTCCCTCAATTGGCTCCTTTTAAAATTTACCACCCATCTTCCTTTCTCACATGAAAGGGACAAATAATTATCATGTAATAAGCATGTAGGATGCTCTCTTGCCAACTTACAAGAGGCCTCCTCCTCCTCCTCTTCCTTACATTCATAAACATTGCAGTTGGCTCATATTAATCATTAGGAGGGAAATAAAATATAGCAAAGTTGTAGTAAAGTAATACCTTTACTAAGCCATAGTAAAGTAAGACTAACTAAAATGTAACAAAAAGTAATGAACAAGCTTTTGAAGTCCTCAGAATTCTTCTTCAGTCTTCAAACTGATTGTAGGAGATGTCTTAAAGACTTAACAAAACAAGGTTCATGTTGCACCAAAGGCAAAGAACTGCTATTTTTCTATTTCCTTATTTTAAGGTATCACCTACTGTTACTTTTGAATTTATAGGCTCATGTTCTCTTCTGTCCTTCTCCATTTCTACGTTCACCTCCTTTTTCCTTTTTATGCTTCGCCCAAGTTCTACTACTTTGAATGACTGCTATGTGTGTCAGTTTCTAGCCTCCGCCTCCTCTTACTGTAATTTATTTATATCATACAAAACAATTAAGCCCCAAAGTCTTATATATTCTAGAGTTCTACTTTTATTTTTCCAAGCATCACTCTTCATTTGCTTCCAACACTGCTTCATTTGTCCCCAATACCTTTTCTGATGCAAGAATGATTGTAGAGTGAACAGGATTAGTATTTTATTTCCAGCTTTGAAGAACCAAGGAGTCTCTTTGCTCCAGGATGTCCTAGTGTGAAGTATTCTGTAAAGAAGCCCAATAACAAATAGCAATAGAAAGATAATACTAATACTAATAATACTACTAATAATGAATCACAAAGACGTCTGGTAGATAAATCATTGCTTGTTCTCAACCTCCTCAATATTTCTTTGCTAATAGACTTCAGATTTAATTGAAGGATCTTCTCTGGACTCTGTCTGCCATACCGTTCTCTTTAACCCCACCACTCTGAGCTTCACAAAAGCCAATCCATTAAGGGTCTTCATTAGTTTGAGCACCAGCCAACCAACCAACCGTCAAAGGTCAAACACAGTCACCTGTCACAACATGGCAGTAAAACTCCTAATTGTATGGGAACAAATGAGATAAAGAGATGGTACTATTATCCTATCTGATTTATTTTGTTTCCAAAGAGTAATTTAAGTCTAATTTATTTCAGAAGCTAAATACAGTGAATGTGTCGAAGGTATCTAGGAAAAATGCCTATAAACACACAAACACACACCTGACAGCAAGTTGGCTAATGTATAAACTAGATAGAGCGCACTGGTAATTTTTGTGGTCCTTGCCTATACTAGAATAAACTTTAGAATATCCTGACAAGATTCGTTTGCTTTTACGTTTGTTTTCATGTGCCAAGATATTCTAGAGCACAACAAGAAGAAAATGGGCATGAATTCTGCCTTTCCATCCAAAATCTGAAGACCGCCTTTCTTTTGATCACCAGTCTCGGTAGCAAAGGGCAGTTGAGTCAATCTGATGTATGAACTGTTGTGCATTTCAAAACAATTCTATAAGTGTGATCATATATGTTAATGTATCTGTTTCATAGATTTTTGCATGCACTATGAAAAATGGCCCCTGTGCCCTCTAGTGGTCAAAAACAAAACATTTCCAGCTTTAGAGACACTAATATCAAAATGGAAGTGGCTTTGTAAGGCAAAGGGGAGAAAACAGAAAAATAAAATCTACAGACAGTAACAGATAACAACAACAACAACAACAACAACAACAACAACAACAACAACAAGCAAATTATCATCTAAGCAATCATGGGCTGGTTGAACATAAAGCTTGTTCTAGATCTATCTATCTATCAAAATATTCAGGTCTTTAAGGCAGTTAGTTCATTGGTTTTCATTCCCATAGAACAACCTCCCCCAAAGTGGTGACCTGCAGATGTTTTGGATTACAACTCCCATCACCACTGACAATTGGCCATGCTGTCGGGTTGGTGGGAGCTGTAATCCAAAGTATCTGAGACCATCATGTTGGATTAGGTTGCCATAGACCACTGTGGCTGTTGGTGCTGTTACACTTCCACTAGGAATGGAATACTCACTGAAACTAATGGATAGGGGTATTTCTTCACAAATAGGTCTTATCCCTTAAGTTCTCACTACCCTAACCTTCATCAGCGCTCAGGCTTCCAACAGGATTATTTACAATGCTTTCTCTTATTTTCATAGTGCTCTGTGCAGTAATCTGAACAAATCCATTTAGAACCTCTTATTATTATCGGCTGAAATAAGATTCCACTCTAAAACTTTCCTTTCCAGTTCCTTTTAATTTCTGACTGTATTAATTCCAGTGATAAACAGCTTGCTTTGTTAGGTCATAAGTAAAGTAAGTAGGAATAGATAGTTGATAGATAGCCAGATAGAGCCCTGGGCCGAAAATATCTTCCAGACAAGATGCATCCACAATCACCCCTCAGAAATTTAATGTTTGGAAGACCTCAACCAAGGTGCTGAACCCTGAATAATGATAACTAGAGATAAGCCAAAAAATTCAGAAGACATTTTTCAGAGAAAAGCTCTGTGGTTTTTCTTTTTGTGGTGGCCACCTCCTTCCCTCCCCTCCCCTCAATAACCCATAACAAGGCTAGATATTGGGTACTGTGGAGGATGCAAAATGGTGGCTAGGTAGCCAACACAGTTGCTGCTGTTACCACTTGCAATGGTAGCACAAAAATAGAATTTGGAGACGCCATTTGTGCACAGCTATGGGTTCCTATACGTAGAATATTAGAGTCGGAAGGGGGAATCCAACCACCAATTGTCTTTTGAATTCTGCTATTTAAAACTATGCTGGACTCAGGCCCACCAAGGGGAACTTCTGCACTTCAAAGCATTTCTGGAAGCTGTGCAGGATCATGTTTTTTAGCTTGTTCATGAAGTCCTGAAAATCTCTTATCAGTTCTTGTATTCTTTGAAGTTGGGAGAACAAAATTATGTCATAAGAACATAAAGTCAGAAGTTCAAGGACATCTTTAAGTAGAACAGAAAGCTGATCTCTAGACATTCAGAAGATCCCTTCAATTGAGCACATTGGGTCAAGCAGAAACTAGGGATGTTATGAGCACTGAAGTAGGGGGTACCTGCACAGGACTGAATTGAGCAGGATCCTTCTTGCCTCAGTCCTGTGAGATGATGATGCCACTCCCCCCCCCCGCCTCAACTTACCTCACAGATGATCCCCACATCCCAGCAGAACTTTTCTTGCTGACAGCTCATTCTCCCAGTCATAGTCCCAGAATCCCTGGTGGGAAGCTGACACTACACATATCATTTCCACTGTGGAGAAGGCCCTCCATGGTCCTCAGAGAGCCCTTTTCCCCAGTGTAAATTACGTGTCCAGCGTCATTGCCCCCTCCCGTGCTCCCCCAGAAGCCACCCCCTGTCCCTGCCACCACAGAAATTCTGAGTGGACTGGAAGCAAAAGTGCAGTGATTGTATTTGAAAACAAGGGACATGGGTAAAACAGTTCTGTTTCCAAAATCACAGTCCACAGGACACATATTGCTCATCCCTGCTTTGAAGTTAAGCCCCAGCACCTTGAACTGGGCTTGGAAGTAACTAGGCAGCCAAAGTTACTCTGTCAGCACTGAAGGAATATGGCTCGACTGAGGCAATCCAGCCAGAAATCCAGCAGGTGAATTCTGTACTGGCTGAAACTTTTGGCAGCCCCACCTATAACACATTGCAGTAATCCAACCTGGTGGTTACTAGAGAAATGGAACACTGTAGCCAGATTATCTCTATCCAGGAAAGGCCACATCTGATGAACCTGAAGAAGATGGCAGAAAGCATTCTGAGCCTTAAGAAACAATGTTGGATCCAGGAACACCCCCAACCTGAGAGTGACAGCCCATCCTGAACAGGTTGTACATCACCTTCCATACCTGTAGATTCACCATCACAACCCACCGTGCCTCCATCTTGTCAGGATCCAGCTTCAATTTATTGCTGTTCATACCACCCATGATCACATCCAGAGCCTCACCTGACTCTGACGACAAAGAGAAATGGAGTTAGTTGTCATCAGCATATTGATCACGCTTCACTCCACGTCCTCAAATGACCTTACCCAATGGCTTCATGTTGATATTATAGAGCATGGGGGCAGTGGGGAGGGGGAATAAAATGGAAACTTGCAAGACTCCACAGCTCAAATGCCATGACGTCGTGCAACAACCCTCCGATGTATCTTGTGGAACCGACCCGACAGGTATGAGTGGAACCACTGTAACACTGGCCCTTTCTACACCTCCCAGCATTCCGGGAGGGAGGAGGGAGGATCTCACGAAATTCCGCTCACAAGATCCTCCCCTAAGTCCACCTGCACGCATGAAGGAGGGATGTCACGCCCGTCAATTTCTTACTCTTCTTTTTTTAACGGAGATGAGTGCACTTGCACTCCAACAAAAATGTAAATTAAAAAACAATACCCCAATCCTGCTACCTCACTCTTCAGACGCTCCATGCCCTGTGCCCATTTCCTGCCTCCTCGTGTTTACTCGCAAGGAGGCGGGACGAAGCCATGGCAGGCGGCCACATGCTTCCTGTGGTCTTGGGACAATCCTGAGACTGTGGGAAGTATCAGGTTTTCCCAGGGATTATTTATCCCTGGGAAAACCCATGCTCATCCTCCCCCCAGGAGTCCCTTTGCATCATTTGGACACACAGGGACTCAGCTGTGTACAGCCTGGATTTTCAGGCTGGCATAGAAACGGGCACTGTGGCCATAGCTAGACCTAAGGTTTATCCCTGGATCGTCCAGGGGTCAAACCTGTTCATCTAGGTGACACACAGGGGATCCAGTGTGCTCAGGCAGGGGTGAACCCTGGATGATCCCAGGATAAACCTTAGGTCTAGCTTTGGCCTGTGTCCCCCAACCCTTAACCCACAGAGTTGATTTAACAAGATGTCTCAGTGCCAAACACTGGCCTAAACCAAGACTGAAATGGTTCTGGATAATCCATTTAATCCAACAGCACTCTTTGTCCCAGTGAATGCTAAATAATGTATGTTAATCTGGAATGATCTCCCCAGTGAGGCCTGCCTGGCACCAACATTGCAATCTTTTTGGCGCCAGGTTAAAACTTTTCTATTTTCCCAGGCATTTAGCAATATGTGACGAGCATCATTGATCCTGGGTAGGTTTTTATAGTTGTTTATAATTGTTTTTAGATATGTTTCTGTGTACGTTGTATGTTTTTGTGGTTTAAAATTTTGTATATTGTTTTTAATTGTTTTACTCTTATGTAAACCACCCACAAAGCTTTGGCTATGGTGCAGGATAAAGATGTATAAATAAATAAATAACAACTTGGCTTCAGAAATGTCTGCTATCTAGCCAATTTCCCTCCTGCTTTCTTTCAGCTGCCTCTTAAATGAAGAAACTTAGTTGTGGTTTTGGTAGGTCTGCTATTTTGCAAGTCCATAAGATGATTGGGGACAACACCTGAGGCCAACGATTCAACCTCACTGCTCCAACACCCTACCGGGGACATTGGAGAATGAGGATCTGTACAGGTAATGATCTGATATTGAGAACAGCTTTATTTCAAAGCTCCTAATACTTGGAGCACCTGTTTCCAGGTCAGTACAAATTCCGGGGGGGGGGGGAGGGGGGCTTACCTGAGTCTGCCACCACTGCCGCATCTGGCGGCTTCTTCTCAAGGATGTGGAAGGCTGGAAGCAGGCTGCCCGAACCGCCTCGGATCCAGTTCGGAAGGGTCCGAACCACCCTGAACCGCTTTGGATTTGGGGTTCGGATCCGAGGTGGTGCACAACCCTAGAAAATATGTGTTAGAATATACAGTAAAATGATCATCTATATCCCCCAGGCAATCAGTTCCCCATCTGGCTACCATGATAAGTTATCACTTTGTAAATAGTAATCTCTTACCCAAAGAGAGCTCATTTCCTTATAAAATTTTGAATTCTCTTGAAGTCTAACAGATTTTTGCTTAAATCACAACTTTTCTTATTGACATGCTATTCAAGTCATGATTGAGAAAGATGAAATGATTTTCTACCCAGAAATCATGCAGAGACACTTCATATTTCAGTTATATCGTTCTTGCATTTTATGCTACTCCTGTTGTTCATAATTCTTTCATTCTGGATAAATGCAAGTTGAAATGAATAGCAAAGGTTAAATTGTGAGTGCTGCAGCAGGTCTCGAGAGATGGGCAGATTCACAAACCACAGATCAGTTTGATTGCAAACAAAAGATCTTTCTCTCTAGCTAGTGATACACTGGAAAAGAAGAAAAAACAGCCCTTGCCGCCTCCTGTATAAAATTTCAACTTTTGGTTTTATATATATATTATCTGATTGTTGTAGGAGATTCTTGGAGCAGATTATGCTCTGGACTTGCCAACGCAAAAATGCCTCTCAATTAGTGACTGTACTGGAAAAGAGAACCTCCACCTTCCCAGCCATCCCACCCAGCCCAGCCCCTGCATGGGACCATTCACCCACTGGCACTCCACATTACTTGTGCTGCCCAAAGCACAAGCAGAGAACATGAAAGACTGTACAGCAGTTGTTCCAGATGACTCGAGCACAGAAACCAAGGGGAAGGCAACACTCAGGCACACACCCATGGGTCATTAGCCAGTCAAACATAGGGGAAATTCCTTCTGACACCAAAATAGCAATCAGTCAGAACCTGAGTGTGAGCAAATCACACCCACAGATTCATTGGCAGGGAATGTTTATTTTGACCATTCATCTACCATCCTTTTGCCTTTAGGTTTGGCAGTCTCTGCTGGGCCAAAGTATTTCCTAAATCTCTTCTTGTCTTCACACAACTCTACCAGCATTTCAAATGCAGCATGGAAACATGCTTCATAGACTTGGGTATGCTAATTCATAGCAGTGCACCAAGAACAAACTATTAATGATCTATGACATAGCTGTTTCATAGAACACTTGTGGTAGTGAGCTGCGGGGATGATACCAGATCATCACTGTTCTTTTGTGTGCCCTGTAATAGTTTGTTTTAAGAAAATACTTTTTAAACATAGCCATTGCATCATCTCCCAAGTATTTGGGAGAATTAATTCATAATGTTGTTGAATACAAAGACAATAGGCTGAAGAGGATGCAGACAAGCTGGAGCATGTTCAGAGGAGGGCAACGAGGATGATCAGGGGTCTGGAAACAAAGCCCTATGAAGAGAGACTGAAAGAACTGGGCATGTTTAGCCTGGGGAAGAGAAGATTGAGGGGAGACATGATAGCACTCTTCAAATACTTGAAAGGTTGTCACACAGAGGAGGGCCAGGATATCTTCTTGATCATCCCAGAGTGCAAGACACAGTGAAATTTCCTCTTCATCACAACAGTTAAAGCTGCAGGTGCCCTGCCCTCTTTTAAATCTGGTCACTCTAGTATAGCTCTTGCAGCTTTAACTGTTGTGATGAAGAGGGAATTTTACCAGGTTCTCCATAAATACAAATGACACCTGCTGAAATTCCCTTTTCTATGCAACTGTTAAAGGTACAGGAGCCCTGTCCTCCTTTTCATATGGTCACCCTATTTAACGCACTTTCGCCACAGCTGGTATCTGGTATTGCTGTGCGGGATTCACATGACTTCGTCCCTGCCTTGCACACATCTCGCCTCTTTTCTTCCATTTTGTGTATGATTTTGGTGCGGGGAAAGTCTGGATTATTTTCCCCAAGTGGATTTAATGTGCCCTTAAGCCTCTGTGTATTGCTATCCTCTCGCTTTTTCCTTTGCTGGGGGTACATGCTTTGTATGGAGTCTTGCTGACGAAAGGGGAGGGCAGGGTGGTTCTCCTTCTCCAGCATGCCATGTCATGAATGGGCTTGTGCTTAGTCTGTTGAATGGACTTTTTACTGCTCCAACCCCACCCTCATTGCCTCCAAGAAATGGAGCCCAGCCGATGAAATGTTAACTCAGTAAATCACTAAAGAACAAAGCCAGAGCGGGGAGGGGGGCAGGGGGACCTCACGTCCCTGAGGACCCCAGCAGATCTTTATTTTTATGAACTAGAGATGCACAACTGTGCATTATCAAAGTAAAAGAAAACAGATCCTCCATAAATACAAACAAGTGGAATTTCGTTTTGGTGGAGTATCAGGAGAATGGCTTGAGGGGTAAAAAATTAAAATTCCTACAAAATCAAGGCATGAATGGATCTAATTCAAAAGTGCCATAACTAAAGCCCTCCTTAAGAGCTATCACAGTGCCAAGTTTCATCTCTTTATCTTTAAAAATTATGCATTTGTAAGTATTTTGGTTAGCCACAGTTGTCAATATCCAAACCTACCCCTCACCCCACTCAGCCTCTTCCAAATATGAAGAGAGACTTACTTCTGAGTAAACATGTACAGAACTGAATTTTAATAGTGTGGTCACTCAGAAGCTTTTTTTTTAAAAAAGTCTAAGACAGCAAACTGGAAAGAAGTGCTCTGTAACCCTATGCTTACTTCTGAGGTCTTACTTCTGTTTACTCAATGGGGTTTACTTGAAGGTAAGCATGCATCAGATTTTATTATGGCTTGGATGTAAATGCAGTGGAAATCAATGGGATTTACTCTTGAGTAAGAGAATCAAGTCCAGGCAATAAACGAGCTCCATTGAAAAACACACACCTCTGATTCTGCCTTAGGGCACCCCTACACAGAATCACAGAGTTATGTGTGTGTTAATGGGAAGGAATGACTTGAGGAGGGGGGGGATTAAAAATTAAGGGATGAACCAAGCTGATTCAAACTTGGCGGGCCTAAAGCCCTACTTAAGTGCTATCATGTTTCCAAGTTTCATTTCTTTATGCGGCCGCAACCCAGGGGGAAAAAATAGGTGTGATGGAGCTTATAGTATGTACTTTCACTGATCCCCGTGCTTCCTCCATTGGTGAAAGAGGGTTGCTCCCTGTAACCACAGAACCATGCAAACGCCATGTCACCACCCAGCCAATTAACCCATTAAGATACCTTTGAATTGGCCAGTCAAAATCTTGGTAGGAATAATGACCCAATCCTGAAGCATCACCTCCTTCTAGAAAGATCAACAGGTTCAGATACCACCTAGATTTGAATCTATCAAAAGGCAAGGAAACCCCCCCTCCCCAGTTTTCATTTCATTCCCTAGAGCCAAGGTATTGTTCCCTTTGTTTTGATCTGAGTCCAGCCACTCCAACTGTGTCTCCAGTGTGATGCCAGAGGGCACCAATATGCCTGCAGACACCTCTCTTGGTGCTCCTTGCCCCTCCAGATTTTTATTTTATCTTTTGAGATGATTTTGATTTTAAAAGGTAACTCAGAGCCTGGCATGCTGCAAAACAAAAGTCTGTAAACGTAACGCCTATGCTTTTGGACACTGGTGAATGCTTGAACTACTTCCAACTCTGCTATTCTATGATTCTATGAACATTCTTGTCATCCAGTGTTGCTATGTTGATGAGGTATGTGTATTTTTTCTTTTTTGTCTATGACTGTTATGTCTGGTCGGTTGAAAGGTATTGTTTTGTCAGTATGAATTGTTCTGTCCCAGTATATTTTAAGATCTGCATTTTCCAAAATTGTTTCAGGTGAGTATGTATAGTATGGTGTAGGTTGTTTGATAAGATTGAATTTGATGGCCAGTTGTTGGTGAATTATTATTATTATTATTATTATTATTATTATTATTATTATTATTATTATTATTAATTTCCCCTTAATGGTTTGACATGCTGTAGCTCTGCTTCCTCAAAGTTGAGCCTTCCCAGCAGCACTTGGCTTCAAAGTTAGAAGTGTCTTCTTCTTGTAGTTGTATGTTTGTGTGTTTTAGGGTTGTGCAGTGCACACAAGCAGTATACAGTTAACAAAGCACACTTTGATAACATTCCATCATGAGGTGTGTGGGAAATACTGCTGCTGCTGTGCTGGTTCTGGCCGTGCCGAGTGCAGGGCTGGCTGGTTGGTTGGTTGTGCCTTTCTGCTTGGACTCATAGTCAGCCACAGTGTGAAAGTGCTGCTGGGCTGGCTTCGTCAGTGTGTAAGCTTCTACACCTGAGTCAGGCAGGTGCTGCTTATTTCTCAGTTAAACTATTACTCCTATTGGCTGGCTGGACTTCCAGTGCAGAGGAAGGGGGGTTGTCCTCCTTTTCCTCCTCCTGTGTCGCCTCCTATAGGGAAGCTGTTGTTGCCTTGACTCAACCCACTCCAATGTGTCCAACTGACAGTGGGGGAGGGGTGCCTCCTCCTCCTCCTGTAAGCCTCCCATACTCTCTGAGGTTGGGCAAGCTGTGTGCTATTGTTGTTACATTTATTAATATATTTGCTTATTTATTGCACTAAGTGCTTTCCCACTGCTTCGTTTCCCTCTCCCCGCAAGAGGTGCCTGAGAGAGGACATTTCAGTCCAGACTTCAAAAAATTCCCTATAAATCACTGCATACAGGGATCTGCTCTAAAGCCCTCTTTAAAGCTGTCACGGGGCCAATTTTCATGTGTTTATCTTTAAAACTGAGAGAGGGACCCACTCCAGAAACTGAGGCAGAGGAACACCTCTACGGAGCTCCAGATCAAATGTCGAGGTGGAGAAGACCCACTTTGCACACCCCTATTAAGTACCATAGTTAAAGCCATGGTTTAAGGTGTCTTCTGAACAGGGCCTCTAAGTCACGGTTCACACGACACGCTAAGCCATAACGTTTAGCTCAAAATGCTTAACCACCATGGCTTAGCATGTCTTCTGAACAGGGTCTCTGTGTTTCTTCCTTCCTTTCTAGCCAATTGGAGTATCTTCTCCTATTAGTCTTCCAACATTTCATAAACTGAATTCTGCTGAGACAGTTGTTGTTTTTAGAGGGCAGTGGTGGTTCCCTCTTAGTTTTTGTTTGTTTAGTTCTGGGCACCTGAAAATTCCCCCAAATGATGATGGGTACTTCCCATGCTATTCAGAAATGGAATTTCTGGTTTATTAAAATACTCCATATGTCCCCTATCTTGTTTCCCAATGTAGGAGACCTTGCTGAATGGGGTGCACTGTGGTGTGGGGCAAGGAGGCACCCCCAAAGCTAGGTGGTAGCACCTTCTGTTCAAGAAGACTCCTCGATACAATTCTTGGGGAACCCCCCTTTCCTCCGCACCACAGCCCACCCTGTTCCGCCTTCAGCCTGACACCCTCAGTAGCATTTTAGATTTAGGGTTGGAGGGGCTGGGGAATCTGCTTCAGTCAGCTCAGTTGCTTGTGCCTAAATCTAGATTCAGCCCACTGTTCCTCAATTTCCCAGTGTGGAGAATGAAAAGCCTCTCCCTGAAACCCTTCCCATTCATACTTTAAGTGATAAACATTTTCTGATTCTCTCACACCTTTCTCTCAAGAACTTTAGTGCATTAAAAAAAATGGGAGAGCAGGGTCTTGCCTTTGTGGTGCCAAGTTGGTGCTGCTCCACCCCCAAACCCTGCGGTATGGCTGCTGGTGAGTTATCTAGATAAAGGAGGCAGCCCAGAGTTTCCAGTGGCCATTCAGCTCGCCGGGCCCCTCCCCTCCCCTTTGCCCAGCTTTCAGCAACCCATGGGAGGTCACCTTCCACCAGGTACGTCCCCTGGTGCAGCACCAGAGTGAGGACAGACAGCGGAAGAGCCGTGCTGACCTCGCTTCAGCATGAAAAGGCGGGGTAAGTCCTTGACTTTTCCACTGCACGTCATCATCTCTTTGCCCTGTGGTGGCAGTGAATCAGCAACTGCATCATATAATTGTCACAGCACCAATCCAGAGCCACTGCAGGGCAAAGATGATGTTTAGACAGCCCTCAGGTTGTGTTCTTGTCATTTTCTGGAACGTATGAAATTGTCTCCACTTGTCCAAAGGGTTCACCAGCAAAATCATTTTATCAGCTCAGGTACTCTTAGCTGCCACGTCCCCACTGTCCTCCAGCATTATATCCAGAATCAACACCCACCCCATCAAGAAAAGTCAAAAAGCTCTTGTGTATAAGTTATACACAAAACAGAAGTTAGAGTCTTCTCTCCTAAGGATTATGCACTTTAAAAACAGACAGAAACAGTTGCCTGTCTTTTCAACATGGCTGTATGTTTTCCTTCCCACACCTGTCTACGCTATAGTTCTGCAATGTTGCAAATATATTCCTTTCCTCATCTCTCCTTCAGGGTTTTTTGGGTTCCCAGCGTTACAACAAACGTCTGC